>NC_089846.1:121139306-121369306 GCF_035609145.1 Eleutherodactylus coqui | reverse complement strand
TCTTTCTCTCTCTCTCTCTCTCTTTCTCTTTCTCTCTCTCCCTCCCCCAGCCAGCCACATACTGCTGTGAACGTGCGCACGCTGGCACATCACAGCAGGAAATGGTAATGTGAAGAGGGGTCGAACACGATGTGGTACTCGCTCGAGTAACGAGCACCATTGAGTATGCTAATACTCGAACAAGCATCAAGCTCGGACGAGCATGTTCGCTCATCTCTAAATATGAGTGTCTGATAGTTAGTGCTTGTCTACGAGCTCTTGGTTGTACTGTTTCTGTCCTGATGTGACATTTTCTGCACGTCACATCAGTAGGTGTCTTTTAGGATGTGTTTTCTGTTGTTTTGTGTGTTTATTAGTTGATCTTGTATGGCAATGATGAACCCCTCTGTTTCTCCAAAGAGGTTACCCCATTATTATTATTAGTAGTAGTATTATTTTTATTTGTCTTCTTTTATAGTTATATTAGCAGCTGCGTTCCAAATTAGCCATAAGAAAATTGCTGCCAATAGTACTTTGCGCAGTTTTTCTTCTAAGGTCAGCTTTTTCTTCCCAAAGTCATATGTCTATGTAATTATAGCAGTGAGAACTATAGAAACTTTCCTTCCTGGGGTGCTATATACAGTAGGAATACAATGACTTATGTTACATTTTTCTTTTACCATTACACAGCATGCTGTTTGACTCACTTCCACTAAAACGCCATAGAGCATGACAACATTAACACAAAGAGAATATAACAACATAGTGTCCCTGCTGAAATATCAGCCAGAGAATAGTCTAAACCGTATTGCCGTGCCCTATAGTTGTGTAAGACGAAGTAAGAGAGGCTCGGACGGTCTATCCTTGCATTCGTATCTAAGGATTTGACTTTTGCCATTCTAAAGGACAGTGAAAACAAATAGGTTCCCGGAGAAGCTCCTAGAAAATCACTTAAAGGGATGGTTATAGGGACAACTACTTTTTAGATAGAAACAATTTGTTTATCGTCATAGTGCAACTTCTCTAAGCTTTGTCTGGCTTCGCATTAACCCCATAGTGACTATGTGTAACAATACAAACTGGCCATTGCAAATAAGGAAGATGGAACAATACCTCTGCACTAGAGATGAGCGAGTATACTTGCTAAGGCACATTACTCGAGCGAGTATTGCCTTAGCCGAGTATCTCCCCGCTCGTCTCTAAAGATTCGGGTGCCGGCAGGGGGCGGGGAGCGGCGGGGGAGAGCGTGGAGGAACGGAGGGAAAATCTCTTCTCTCTCTCCCTCTCCCCCCACCGCTCTCCACCGCAACTCACCTGTCACCCGTGCCCGCCCCCGAATCTTTAGAGATGAGCGGGGAGATACTTGGCTAAGGCACTACTCGCTCGAGTAATGTGCCTTAGCGAGTATACTCGCTCATCCCTACTCTGCACCATCACTTATTGCATGGCAGCATTTCTTCAAATCAATGCATTCTGATGAGGAGCAAAAACCCCGAAACAGCTATCTGTATTTGGATTCTGGCTTGGTTTTAATTTCCCAATCATTGCTCTACAGACCTATATAAAGGGTCAAGCATTGATTTGAAGGAATGTTGCCATCCAATAAGTGGCGCTGCAGAGGTACTGCTCCATCTTCCTTATTTGCATATTACCCAGACAAGCATGGATGGCCTTATAAGTCTCCTCACTTACCTTCTTGGTGCTCTCTCCCTAAGGAGTGATGTTACCCCTCCCAAAACTGTCTATTAAAATGAATGGTCAACCATGTAGTGCATGGATGAACCTCTATACTGGATCATAGAGGAGGAACAACCAGTTTAAAAGGAACTTATCGGCATGAGTATTGAAGGTAGCATTAAGTAACGACAGTCAGGCTAACAGGCTTCCTGTAGCTAACTAGTAAAATATATCAGTGGTCATGAAGTGTAAAATGATGTCTAGCGTCATCTATCAGGTATTACCGTGCAGGGCATATGGAACAAAATATTAAACTGTAAAACATCTTTTTTGTTCACTGCCCAAAATATACAGAATACCCACAGGTGATGCCTGCTCCAGTCTGTGCCACTTGTCAGCTGAACGTATGCCTTAAAAGGACTGTCCACTTTGGGCAATCCCTTGTTGTTATAGGGATTGCATAATGATGAGCTAATGAGAATGTGTTGTGCTAATGATGCCCCAAGAAGTCAGCGGTAAATTGCAGTGTAACCCAACTATAAATGTTCATTTCTGCTAAGGCACCAAAACAGGTGAAATGAAGTATCATACAGTTCTCATTAAAATTAATTGCCTGTCTGTGTAATGCAGCTCCTCCAGAAAGAGATGCTATTTGTTGTCATTCTCCACTCTGGATGATAGATGAGGGACCTGAATTCTACTTTTAAAGAAAGTCTATGTATGACACTATCCACACAGGTTCTTGTGTTTCTATTTCCAAATCCTGCGCACAGGCCAAGGATATTAAATAAATGTGTCGTTTTTCCATGGTTCAGTGCCCAAATAACCTCTAAGCTATCTGTAGGGGCACCTTAAAATGTTGTTCTTCCTTTAGCTGGAAGCCGGTGACTTCTTAGGATACCGGAGCAGCTTACCGGTAAATATGGGTCACTCTCCTGCTATTACTCATCTGGGTGATATCACAAGCAAGTCATTTCATCAATTTATAGAAGAACATACAGTGTTGTAGACTAGAAGCTCTATGAATTCTATTTTACAGGAAAATAAAAATATCAGATTCTGTAAAGTTTCTTATAATATTGATGTTTTCAATAATACAGAAAAGTATGTCTTCATTAGCATGGCAGGGAGCCTGCTGTCATACTGTAGTGACTCAGGGTTGTCTCTACTAAGTGTTCATTTTGCTCTTGGAAAATAGGATAAGGAATAAATACGTGCTTTGCATGTTATCGTGGGTTAATCTCTTTTAGTATCCTGCTTTATGGACTGAATTGATACCCATATTAGAGTTGGTGACTGGAGGATCAGAGGGGTAGAGCAGAAGAGAAAGAAAAGAAGTGTAGCATCAACTGCAGACAGCTGGTTAGGGGGATCGTCAGAGAAAGGAGAGTGCATGAGGTGAAGCAACAGCTGCAGACAGCTGGTTAGAGGGATGTACAGCGAAAGAAGAGAACATGAGGTGTAGCAACAACTGCAAACAGCTGGTTAGGGGGAACTTCAGAGAAAAGCGAACACAACTGGTGTAGCAGCAACTGCAGACAGTTTATTAGGGGGATCTTCAGAGAAAGGAGAGTGCATGAGGTGAAGCAACAGCTGCAGACAGCTGGTTAGGGGGATCTTCAGAGAAAAAAGAGAACATGAGGTGTAGCAACAACTGCAGACAGCTGGTTAGGGGGATCTTCAGAGAAAAAAGAGAACGAGGTGTAGCAACAATTGCAGACAGCTGGTTAGGGGGATCTTCAGAGAAAGAAGAGAACATGAGGTGTAGCAACAACTGCAGACAGCTGGATAGGGGGATCTTTAGAGTAAGGGGAGCACATGAGATGTAGCATCAACTGCAGACAGCTGGATAGGGGGATCTTCAGAGTAAGGGGAGCACATGACATGTAGCATCAACTGCAGATAGTTGATTAGGGGGATCTTCAGAGAAAGGAGAGTGCATGAGGTGAAGCAACAACTGCAGACAGCTGGTTAGAGGGATGTACAGCGAAAGAAGAGAACATGAGGTGTAGCAACAACTGCAAACAGCTGGTTAGGGGGAACGTCAGAGAAAAGCGAACACAACTGGTGTAGCAGCAACTGCAGACAGTTGATTAGGGGGATCTTCAGAGAAAGGAGAGTGCATGAGGTGAAGCAACAGCTGCAGACAGCTGGTTAGGGGGATCTTCAGAGAAAAAAAGAGAACATGAGGTGTAGCAACAACTGCAGACAGCTGGTTAGGGGGATCTTTAGAGTAAGGGGAGCACATGAGATGTAGCATCAACTGCAAACAGCTGGATAGGGGGATCTTCAGAGTAAGGGGAGCACATGACATGTAGCATCAACTGCAGATAGTTGATTAAGGGGATCTTCAGAGAAAGGAGAGTGCATGAGGTGAAGCAACAACTGCAGACAGCTGGTTAGAGGGATGTACAGCGAAAGAAGAGAACATGAGGTGTAGCAACAACTGCAAACAGCTGGTTAGGGGGAACGTCAGAGAAAAGCGAACACAACTGGTGTAGCAGCAACTGCAGACAGTTGATTAGGGGGATCTTCAGAGAAAGGAGAGTGCATGAGGTGAAGCAACAGCTGCAGTAAGCTAGTTAGGGGGATTTTCAGAGTAAGGGGAGCACATGAGATGTAGCAACAACTGCAGATAGCTGGTTGGGGAATCTTCAGAGAAAGTAGAGCACATGAGGTGTAGCAGCAACTGCAGACAGCTGGTTGAGGGAAACAACATTACTCCTCACACAGCTTTATCCTTGGGTCTGAGGAAGGAGCACGTTGCCAGGTGCGACATTGCAGGAGTCATCCCAGGGCCCCAGGGAAAACCTAGATAAGCAGTACAAGAATTTGTTGGAGGCATTGGTGTCCCCATTCACATCTCTGGAATGGGATGTTGGGAAAAAGACAGTTTTGGATATCACCCTGTATGCAACCTGAAGCTACAATAAATATGAGTTTCTGTTAACTACTTCCTGACTCCCGGAGCCTTTTTTCCACTGAAGGACTTGCTTCATACTACACCATCACATCATCCCTAGGAGTAAAAACTAGCCTTTAGATCAAGTCCCCCATCATTCACTGTAGTGCAGCCAGGTGGGAGACATGAGCCACCTACACTGACCTCCTACCCTGGCTCATTACATTATCACTACCAGACTTTTCAAAAGTAACTTTTATGGAAGATTATTGAAAACATATATAGGGTACTACACAAAAAACACCTAAACATAGACAAAAAGCACTACCATGTTTCACTGAAAATAAGACAGTGTCTTATATTAATTTTTGCTCAAAAAGGTTTAACTTTTTTACATGTATAGCTGCCTGGACACTTTTTAAATTGACTTTTTTAATTAACTGTTAGCAGGGCTTAACCCCTTCCCGCTCCATGACGTACCGGTACGTCATGGGAGGCGAGTACTTAGCGAAAAATGACGTACCGGTACGTCATCGGGATAGCGCGAGATCATGACTGACCTCGCGCTATCCCGCAGCGGGAGCCAGCTGTCAGTCACAGCCAGCGTCCCGCTGCAACAGCGGGGGGGGGCATCGGAGATGCGCCGCCCACTGCTAACCCCTTCCCTGACGCGATCTAAGTAGATCGCGGCAGGGAAAGAGTTCACAGAGGGAGCGCGCTCCCTCTGTGTCTCCGGCCGGCTGTTGCGATGTCATCGCGAGAGCCCGGCCTGTCACCATGGCAACAGGACGCCAGACACTGGCGTCCTGTATTGCCTATGCCTATGATCGCTGTATAAGCGATAAGGCATGGCAGAGCAGTAGCTCTGCCATGCCTTATCACAGCGATCATAGGCACAGGGCTGCAAGTCCCTCAGAGGGACTCAAATTGTGTAAAAAAAAAGAAAAGAAAAATGTAAAAAAAAAAAGTAAAAAAAAACCCCTTTTTTAATCCTTTTTCTAATATTAGCATAAAAAAAGGGGAAAAAAAATTAAAACCCCACATATTTGGTATTGACGCGTCCATAACGATGTGTACAAAAAGTTGAACATGCTTTTTATTTTGTACGGCAAAAAGCATTAAAAAAAAAGCTAAAAAACAGAGGCAAAATGCTGATTTTTAGCATTTTGCCTCCCAAAAAATGCAATAAAAGCGATCAAAAAAGCTGTACATTCCCCAAAATGGTACCAATAAAAGCTACAGCTCATCTCACAAAAAAATAAGCCCTTATAGAGCTCCGTACATAAAAAAATAAAAATGTTACAGGACTTTGAATGCAGCTATAGAGAAAAAAAAAGATTTCCAAAAAAAAGGGTTTTTATTGCAAAAAAGTGTAAAAACCTAAAAAAAATATATAAGAATTTTGGTATCGTTGTAACCGATCCGACCCGCAGAAAAAATTTAGTGCGTCATGTATGCTGCATGATTAACGCTGTAAAAAAAAATAAAGTTTTACGATATAGTCTATGTACCCAAAAGTGGCACCGATAAAAACTACAGCTCGCCACGCAAAAAACAATTCCTTATATGGCCGTCGACGGAAAAATAAAAAAGTTATGGCTTTTAAAAAATGGAGATGGAAAAATACCAAAAATCGCTTGGTCCTCAATGCCAAAATAAGCCATGTCCTTAAGGGGTTGATTTTGGAGTAGGGCTTATATTTCAAGCATCCTCAAAAAGCCGGAAAAATCATTTTGCATCCTCAAAAATTTTGGAAAATCATGCTATGTCTTATTTTCAGGGTATGACTTACTTTCAGGGAAACAGGGTAATGCCAGTATGTAACTGACAAGAGACCCTGATATGTGGGTCGATTGATTAGACCAAGTTCTTTAGAATTCAATAAGGATAGTCACCCAAGCTGGAGTATCTATTTCTCATTAGAACCTTATTGCTAATGCAAGGAGATCATATGTATAAACCCCCTGTTCTTTCAGATAGTAAAGATAATTAGATAAGCAATGAGTATTAGGGAGGGTTTCGAGAACGATCTATAGATAATCAGGTTCATTTTTGTTTGAAGATGGACCTGGTTATGGTTCTTTTTCTATCCCTCCCCTAACTCCGACTTATCTCTCTACTCCTAATGGAAATTCCTGCCGACTATCAACCCCCAGAGGATCACCAGTCCCAGGAGTTACTATCAGGGTAACTGGCGTGGTTCTTGGTTGAAGAAAGCCCGTTCCCTAACATCTATCATCTGGGGGTTGTTGCTCTCAAACTCATATTAGTTGTCTCAGGATATTAAATAAACAAATAATAAAAATAAAGAAAATAGTCTATACGCTGCTAATACTGCGGTGGGGCCATGTGGTATCGTGTCTAAGCCATTAGCCTATATTAAGAGGGCTGGATGTCAGCAAAAAAAAATTTCTGACATTCCCCCAATATTGTATTGGAAATTACCTTATGTATTTATGCAAAGTCCATGATCGATAAGGTGTTGCAGACTTGAAGATCTGAAGCACTTTCAAAATCTCTGCACATTTTGTATGTTTTTTGCAGCATTTTAATGGGATTTTCAAAATGTCAGTTATATGCATTGCGTGCGGAAACTTTATCAAGGGAATATTATCGCTCAGGTAAGCTAAATGGTCCCCTACGTTGCTCTTGATTTTGCCTTCCTCCATGTGGTACACTCTCATAAAGGGTTCATATACTTAATCCCTTAAGGACCAGGTTGTTTTGTACCTTAATGACAAGACACTTTTTAGGGATTTTACTAGAGATGAGCGAACGTACTCGTCCGAGCTTGATGCTCGGGCGAATATTAGCGTGTTCGGGATGCTCGTTACTCGTAACGAGTACCACGCGATGTTCCGGTTACTTTCAGTTTCCTCTCTGAGACGTTAGCGCGCTTTTCTGGCCAATTGAAAGACAGGGAAGGCATTACAACTTCCCCCTGTGACGTTCAAGCCCTATACCACCCCCCTGCTGTGAGTGGCTGGGGCGATCAGATGTCACCCGAGTATAAAAATCGGCCCCTCCCGCGGCTCGCCTCAGATGCCTTGTGAGTTAGCTGAGGGACAGTGCTGCTGGTGCCGGAGCTGCTGTAGGGAGAGTGTTAGTAGTCAGTGTAGGTTTCAAGAACCCCAACGGTCCTTCTCAGGGCCACATCTAATAGTGTGCAGTACTGTGTTAGCACTGTATTTTTTTTTTTTTTTTTCAAAATTGGATCTGCAGAGCATTGCGCCCTGCAATAGGGACAGAAGTGGTGGTTAGGCAGGGAGAGTGTTAGCAGTGAGTGTAGGCTTCAAGAACCCCAACGGTCCTTTCTAGGGCCACATCTATCCGTGTGCAGTACTGTCCAGGCTGCTGTTAGCAGTGTTGCATTTTTTTTTTTTTTTCTCAAAACCGGCTGTGCAGAGCATTGCACCCGGCATTAATACTACAGGGATAGAATTGTGTAGGCAGGGCCAGAAGACATACATTATTCATTGAATAGACGCAGTGTGGCTTTTCCTTTGAAAAACAAGGGAAAAAATTCTATTTCGCCTGCCTCTGACAGTCCTCAGGGCTCTGGGTACGTGTGTGCTGCGTGCAGAACGTTAAAAAAAATCAGACGCAGCCAGCTACGTTTTACTGCAGGCTTGCGCCAATTTTTTTCCTGCATGGGAAATCCCTGATCTGCTGTAGCGAATAACTTTGCATCACTGCAGTTCTCTGACACATTTGTAGGGCCACAACACAGTTATTAAACTTAGTAGTATTCATTGAATACACGCAGTGGGGCTTGTCCTTTGAAAAACAAGGGAAAAAATTCTATTTTGCCTGCCTCTGACAGTCCTCAGGGCTCTGGGTACGTGTGTGCTGCGTGCAGAACGTTAAAAAAAAATCAGACGCAGCCAGCTACATTTTACTGCAGGCTTGCGCCAATTTTTTTCCTGCATGGGAAATCCCTGATCTGCTGTAGCGAATAACTTTGCATCACTGCAGTTCTCTGACACATTTGCAGGGCCACAACACAGTTATTAAACTTAGTAGTATTCATTGAATACACGCAGTGTGGCTTGTCCTTTGAAAAACAAGGGAAAAAATTCTATTTTGGCTGCAGGCTTGCGCCAATTTTTTTCCTGCATGGGAAATCCCTGATCTGCTGTAGCGAATAACTTTGCATCACTGCAGTTCTCTGACACATTTGCAGGGCCACAACACAGTTATTAAACTTAGTAGTATTCATTAAATACACGCAGTGTGGCTTGTCCTTTGAAAAACAAGGGAAAAAATTCTATTTTGGCTGCAGGCTTGCGCCAATTTTTTTCCTGCATGGGAAATCCCTGATCTGCTGTAGCGAATAACTTTGCATCACTGCAGTTCTCTGACACATTTGCAGGGCCACAACACAGTTATTAAACTTAGTAGTATTCATTGAATACACGCAGTGTGGCTTGTCCTTTGAAAAACAAGGGAAAAAATTCTATTTTGGCTGCAGGCTTGCGCCAATTTTTTTCCTGCATGGGAAATCCCTGATCTGCTGTAGCGAATAACTTTGCATCACTGCAGTTCTCTGACACATTTGCAGGGCCACAACACAGTTATTAAACTTAGTAGTATTCATTGAATACACGCAGTGTGGCTTGTCCTTTGAAAAACAAGGGAAAAAATTCTATTTTGGCTGCAGGCTTGCGCCAATTTTTTTCCTGCATGGGAAATCCCTGATCTGCTGTAGCGAATAACTTTGCATCACTGCAGTTCTCTGACACATTTGCAGGGCCACAACACAGTTATTAAACTTAGTAGTATTCATTAAATACACGCAGTGTGGCTTGTCCTTTGAAAAACAAGGGAAAAAATTCTATTTTGGCTGCAGGCTTGCGCCAATTTTTTTCCTGCATGGGAAATCCCTGATCTGCTGTAGCGAATAACTTTGCATCACTGCAGTTCTCTGACACATTTGCAGGGCCACAACACAGTTATTAAACTTAGTAGTATTCATTGAATACACGCAGTGTGGCTTGTCCTTTGAAAAACAAGGGAAAAAATTATATTTTGGCTGCAGGCTTGCGCCACTTTCTTTCCTGCCTGGGAAATCAAATCACTGGTAATACACCATGCTGAGGGGTAGGGGTAGGCCTATAGGACGTGGACGCGGGCGAGGACGCGGAGGCCCAAGTCAGGGTGTGGGCACAGGCCGAGCCAGTGCGGTGGCCAGGGGTAAAGGCAGGGCCAGACCGAATAATCCACCAACTGTTTCCCAAAGCGCCCCCTCGCGCCATGCCACCCTGCACAGGTCAAGGTGCTCTACGGTGTGGCAGTTTTTCACAGAGACGCCTGACGACCGACGAACAGTGGTGTGCAACCTTTGTCGCGCCAAGATCAGCTGGGGAGGCACCACCAACAGCATGCGCAGGCATATGATGGCCAAGCACCCCACAAGGTGGGACGATGCCCGTTCACCGCCTCCGGTTTGCATCACTGCCTCTCCCCCTGTGCCCCAACCTGCCACTGAGATCCACCCCCCTCTGAGGACACAGGCACTACCGTCTTCTGGCCTGCACCCACACCCTCACCTCCGCTGTCCTCGGCCCCATCCAGCAATGTCTCTCAGCGTAGCGTCCAGACGTCGCTAGCGCCACAGTTTGAGCGCAAGCGCAAGTACGACGCCACGCACCCGCACGCTCAAGCGTTAAACGTGCACATTGCAAAATTGATCAGCCTAGAGATGCTGCCGTATAGGCTTGTGGAAACGGGGGCTTTCAAAAGCATGATGGCGGCGGCTGCCCCGCGCTACTCGGTTCCCAGTCGCCACTACTTTTCCCGATGTGCCGTCCCAGGCCTGCACGACCACGTCTCCCGCAACATTGTACGCGCCCTCACCAACGCGGTTACTGCCAAGGTCCACTTAACAACAGACACGTGGACAAGCACAGGCGGGCAGGGCCACTATATCTCCCTGACGGCACATTGGGTGAATTTAGTGGAGGCTGGGACAGAGTCAGAGCCTGGGACCGCTCACGTCCTACCCACCCCCAGAATTGCGGGCCACAGCTCGGTGGTGGTATCTGCGGCGGTGTATGCTTCCTCCACTAAAGCACCTTCCTCCTCCTCCTCCTCCAACGCAACCTCTGTCTCGCAATCAAGATGTGTCAGCAGCACGTCGCCAGCAGTCGGTGTCACGCGGCGTGGCAGCACAGCGGTGGGCAAGCGTCAGCAGGCCGTGCTGAAACTACTCAGCTTAGGAGAGAAGAGGCACACGGCCCACGAACTGCTGCAGGGTCTGACAGAGCAGACCGACCGCTGGCTTGCGCCGCTGAGCCTCCAACCGGGCATGGTCGTGTGTGACAACGGCCGTAAGCTGGTGGCGGCTCTGCAGCTCGGCAGCCTCACGCACGTGCCATGCCTGGCCCATGTCTTTAATTTGGTGGTTCAGCGCTTTCTGAAAAGCTACCCACACTTGTCATACCTGCTCGGAAAGGTGCGCCAGCTCTGCGAACATTTCCGCAAATCCCACACGCACGCTGCCACCCTGCGGACACTGCAACATCGGTTTAATCTGCCAGTGCACCGACTGCTGTGCGACGTGCCCACACAGTGGAACTCTACGCTCCACATGTTGGCCAGACTCTATGAGCAGCGTAGAGCTATAGTGGAATACCAACTCCAACTTGCGCGGCGCAGTGTGAGTCAGCCTCCTCAATTATTTACAGAAGAGTGGCCCTGGTTGGCAGCCATCTGCCAGGTCCTTGGAAAATTTGAGGAGTCTACCCAGGTGGTGAGCGGCGATGCTGCAATCATTAGCGTCACCATTCCTCTGCTATGCATCTTGAGAAGTTCCCTGCAAAGCATAAAGGCAGACGCTTTGCGCTCGGAAACAGAGCCGGGGGAAGACAGTATATCGCTGGATAGTCAGAGCACCCTCCTGTCTATATCTCAGCGCGTTCAGGAGGAAGAGGAGGAGCATGAGGAGGATGAGGAGGAGGGGGAAGAGACAGCTTGGCCCACTGCTGACGGTACCCATGCTGCTTGCCTGTCATCCTTTCAGCGTGTATGGCCTGAGGAGGAGGAAGAGGAGGAGGAGGAGGATCCTGAAAGTGATCTTCCTAGTGAAGACAGCCATGTGTTGCGTACAGGTACCCTGGCACACATGGCTGACTTCATGTTAGGATGCCTTTCTCGTGACCCTCGCGTTACACGCATTCTGGCCACTACGGATTACTGGGTGTACACACTGCTCGACCCACGGTATAAGGAGAGCCTTTGCACTCTCATTCCCGAAGAGGAAAGGGGTTCGAGAATGATGCTATACCACAGGGCGCTGGTGGACAAACTGATGGTAAACTTCCCATCCGACAGCGCTAGTGGCAGAAGGTGCAGTTCCGAGGGCCAGGTAGCAGGGGAGGCGCAGAGATCATGCAGCATGTACAGCGCAGGCAGGGGAACATTCTCCAAGGCCTTTGCCAGCTTTATGGCTCCCCAGCAAAACTGTGTCACCGCTCCCCAGTCAAGGCTGAGTCTGCGGGAGCACTGTAAAAGGATGGTGAGGGAGTACGTAGCCGATCGCACGACCGTCCTCCGTGACGCCTCTGCCACCTACAACTACTGGGTGTCGAAGCTGGACACGTGGCCTGAACTCGCGCTGTATGCCCTGGAGGTGCTTGCTTGTCCTGCGGCTAGCGTCTTGTCAGAGAGTGTGTTTAGTGTGGCTGGGGGAATCATCACGGATAAGCGTACCCACCTGTCAACCGACAGTGCCGACAGGCTTACACTCATCAAGATGAACAAAGCCTGGATTTCCCCAGACTTCTCTTCTGCACCAGCGGACAGCAGCGATACCTAAGCAATACGTAGGCTGCACCCGCGGATGGAAGCATCGTTCTCTCTCACCATCCAAAACGGGGACATTTCTGCTTCATCAATCTGTGTATAATATTCCTCCTCCTCCTCCTCCTGCTCCTCCTCCTGAAACCTGACGTAATCACGCCGAACGGGCAATTTTTCTTAGGGCCACAAGGCTCACTCATATAATTTTTCTAAACAATTTTTATATGTTTCAATGCTCTTAAAAGCGTTGAAACTTTAACTTGAACCAATTTTTCGTTAAACTGGGCTGCCTCCAGGCCTAGTTACCACTTAAGCCACATTAACCAAAGCGATTAATAGGTTTCACCTGCCCTCTTGGTTGGCCATGGTCAATTTTTTGGATGTACATTAGTACTGTTGATACAGCAATTTTTGTGGCCCCTCGCCTACAGTGTAATCATAGCAATTTCTATGTTCTTCGCCTGCACTCATGGTACAGAAAGGTGTGTGGGGTTGGCCTACACTTTAGCTACATAAATGTAACTTGTGCCTTGTCTATACTGCAGCTACTGAAATGGAACGAAGACTGCGCTCCCACTATACTGCTGCTTCGGAATTGTTACTGGGGCCTGTCTTGAGTGCTACTATTACTGAAATGGAACGCATACTGTGCTCCCCCTATAATGCTGCTAGTGATATGTTAGTGGGGCCTGTCCTAATGCTACGGCTGAAATGTTAGTAATTATGGGCTCTGCCTATACCGCTGCTAATGGTATGTCTCTGGGGTGTGAAAACAGAGGCTTCCCAAAGACATGATGGCGGCGAGGCCATTTCCCACCAACGCTGTTAGTGTTAAGGTGCATATAACCACGGACACGTGGAGAGGACACGTAGTGCCTCAAAAACATCCCCCGCCACAGGCCACTTAATCCTGGCCACATTCCGAAAACCAACAAAATAAAACCGCGCTACTAGGTCCGCAGTCACCAACACATTACCACCAACGCGGTTACTGTTAAGGTACATATTACCAGTCTGACTGGGGCATGCAGTGTGGGCCGAAGCCCACCTGCATTAAGCACGACATTACTACCTCAGCTGTGTTGGGCAATGCAATGGGATATTTTTATGTACCGCCGGTGGCTTCCTGGCACCCACCCATGCTGTGGGTCCACAGAGAATTATAAATGCATCTGAAAGCACATCTAAAGAACCCCAGTCAGACTGGGGCATGCAGTGTGGGCCGAAGCCCACCTGCATTAAGCACGACATTACAGCCTCAGCTGTGTTGGGCAATGCAATGGGATATTTTTATGTGCCGCCGGTGGCTTCCTGGCACCCACCCATGCTGTCGGTCCACAGGGACTTGTAAATGCATCTGTTTCCACTTGTAAAGAACCCCAGTCTGACTGGGGCATGCAGTGTGGGCCGAAGCCCAGCTGCATTAAGCACAACATTACTACCTCAGCTGTGTTGGGCAATGCAATGGGATATTTTTATGTACCGCCGGTGGGTTCCAGGGAGCCACCCATGCTGTGGGTGCACACAGAATTCCCATTGCAGAGTTGTACCTGCCTGTGACTATTTATAAAAAACCGCGGTCTGACTGGGGCATGCAGACACCTTGACAGAATGAATAGTGTGTGGCACATAGGTTCCCCATTGCTATGCCCACGTGTGCAGCTCCTGATGGCGGTGGCACAGGATTATATTTCTCATTGCTTCTGTACAGCATTGTGGGCTATCGCCCGGCCCCTTTTAAAGAGGGTCGCTGCCTAGCCGTGCCAACCCTCTGCAGTGTGTGCCTGCGGTTCCTCCTCATGGCAGACGCACTTATAAATAGACATGAGGGTGGCGTGGCATGAGGGCAGCTGAAGGCTGCGCAGGGACAATTTGGTGTGCGCTGTGGACACTGCGTCGTGCGGGGGGGGGGTTGGGCAGCATGTAACCCAGGAGAAGTGGCAGCGGAGTGTCATGCAGGCAGTGATTGTGCTTTGTTGGAGGTAATGTGGTGCTTAGCTAAGGTATGCATTGCTAATGAGGGCTTTTCAGAAGTAAAAGTTGTTGGGAGGGGGGGGGGGGCCCACTCTTGCCAGTATTGTGGCTTAATAGTGGGACCTGTGAACTTGAGATGCAGCCCAACATGTAGCCCCTCGCCTGCCCTATCCGTTGCTGTGTCGTTCCCATCACTTTCTTGAATTGCCCAGATTTTCACACATGGAAACCTTAGCGAGCATCGGCGATATACAAAAATGCTCGAGTCGCCCATTGACTTCAATGGGGTTCGTTACTCGAAACAAACCCTCGAGCATCGCGATAATTTCGTCCCGAGTAACGAGCACCCGAGCATTTTGGTGCTCGCTCATCTCTAGATTTTACCCATGTGGCGGTTTTACTGGTCAATTTTTTTTCCTTTAGCTACCAAAATTATTTTTGCTGCGTTTTTTTTTCTGTGACATATAGGACGATTTTTTAAATATCTTTTTCACTGACTTTTTTCTCTGTTTTTTGTTTATTGAGGGTAAAAACTAAAAAAATGATTTTTTTATACATTTTTTAAAATTATTTTTATATTTACACGAAAATAAAGTATGGGAATGGGTTCCTCTATTTGTTTCGGACATTTTGCTATATAGTATGTATGGTTTTGGTTTACAGGGCGCATACAGCAACGGTTTTTGTTGGCGTCTGCTTTGTGTTGTTCTCTTTCTTTTGTATGTATTGTTGTTTTATTCTCTTGTTTTGTTTTACTTATTTATGTAATTGTGTATTTTACTATCTGTGTCCCCCATGATGTCATGTAAGGCCTCTGGGGATATTCACTTTTTTTTTTCTTTATTTGACACTTTCCCACTGTAGCTGGGGCGTCCATAGGAGTCCCAGTTACAGGGAAAAGCAACCCCTGTAGTGACATTAGTCACTGGCAGAGCTATCCAGGGTCTAGTTTGACCCTCCAGCTCTGCAGTAGCAGGGAATCCCAGGAGGTCACATAAGACACAACCACCCCCCCACCCCCCCCCCCCCCCCCCGGGCTCCCTCAGGGAAAGTGCATGTTACTTTCACTTTCCCCACACACCCCTCCTGCCTTCTGCCTTCTGTTACTAACAGCTGATAACCCGTTCCTGTCTCTAATTGATTGCAGAGACAGGAGACTTAAAGCACCACCATATTTTTACTATCGGCGGTGCTCTAAGCCCAGGACCAGCCGCCGTAAATTTACTGTGGCTGGTTCTAAACAGATTAAACACTGTAAAAAAATGTAAAGCTATATAGTTGCAAGCAAAATTATTTTACGTCCACTGCCAGCAAAAAAAAAACTGTAGAGCAAGAACAATTTAAATAGCTTAATACATCTAATATGGCAAGTGGTTTCTCCAAATTCAACACAAAATGCCACTTTTAAAGGGGTTGTCCCGCGCCGAAACGGGTTTTTTTTTTTTTCAACCCCCCCCCCCGTTCGGCGCGAGACAACCCCGATGCAGGGACGTACAGACAGCTTACCGGAGCGCTTACCTTAATCCCCGCGCTCCGGTGACTTCTATACTTACCTGTGAAGATGGCCGCCGGGAACCTCTTCCTCCGTGGACCGCAGCTCTTCTGTGCGGTCCATTGCCGATTCCAGCCTCCTGATTGGCTGGAATCGGCACGTGACGGGGCGGAGCTACACGGAGCTACACGGAGCCCCATAGAGAACAGGAGAAGACCTGGACTGCGCAAGCGCGGCTAATTTGGCCATCGGAGGGCGAAAATTAGTCGGCACCATGGAGACCAGGACGCCAGCAACGGAGCAGGTAAGTAAAAAACTTTTTATAACTTCTGTATGGCTCATAATTAATGCACAATGTACATTACAAAGTGCATTAATATGGCCATACAGAAGTGTATAGACCCACTTGCTGCCGCGGGACAACCCCTTTAATGATTACTGCAATCTCAGAATTATTCAACCCCTTCGTGTCAAGTGTCTTTATTTCTTAGTAGGGTATCCTTTTGCTGTTATGATCTGCCTAAAAAGTGAAGCATAGCCAGACATCGGCTTCTGAGGAATCATAGCCCATTCTTTATGGGCAATGGCCTCCAGCTCACTAATATTCTTGGGTTTAAGTGCTGCAACATCCTTCCAATCTCACCAAAGTTTTCCTATGAGGTTCACGTCTGGCGACTGTGATGGCCACTCCAGAATTGTGCAGGAATTCTTCTGAAACCAAGCCTTGCTGGACTTTGAGGTACGCTTGTGATCATTTTTTTTATTGGGAGGTGCAATGACACCCAATCTTCATCCTCACGGAAGGCATGACATTTTTGCCTAGAATTTGCTAATACTTGATTAAATCCATCTTATCCTCAACGCTCTGCAGGTTTCTAGTGCCAGAAGAAGCAAAGTAGCATCACTGAGCACGACCATGTTTTACTGTAGACAGGGTAATCATTTCACTATGCTTCATCCTTCTTCATCCAGATATACTGCTGATTAATGGGCCCAAAAAGTTCCACTCTTGCGTAATCATTCCACAGAACAGAATGCTTTTGTTTAAGTTTTTGTAAAACTCTTGACTTATATTCTTAACCTTCAGTCAAATGCCACAGTCAACAAAGCACTAGCCAATCCAGGTATTTTCTGTGTTATATCTCAAGCACACCTGGTGCAATTAATAAAGCCTCTGATTAGTTGGATCAGGTGTGCTTGAGACAACACCTGGTTTTCAAATGTGATCTCTTTTGAGGGATTCTCTTCAGGGCATTGAATAAATCTAAAACTATAGTTGTCATTTAAGGTGGCATTTCATGTAGGATTTTCAGAAACCACTTGTTATATTACTTGTGTTGAACTATTTAAATTGGTCTTGTTTGAAGCAGCTGAAGGTTTGTAAATTTGGCAAATCAACCTTATTTTTAATCATTTTGATTGCAACTCTGTTAGAGTGCCTTAAGAACTGTGCAATATGCTGGCCAAGTACTATCTAAGTAGTCTTACACCACTGCGTGTCTAAGTTAAAAAATATTATGCTATAATACATGGTGTCCTTATGGCTCAAGTGTCATTCCATTAGTGACATTTCCTAGAGGAAGAAGGGATGAATTAATTACACGATAGAAAAATATTGATCCAGCACCAGGCAGAATCATATCCAAAGCCTTTATTTAATTATACACAAAGTCTGGAATAGGAACCAAGTAGAAAAAACATACACACTTATGTGTTTCTTTAGGTCGCATCCACACGGCAGAGCCCGATTCCGGATGCAGAATCCTGCAGCGGAATCCAGCCCTGGCAGCAGTGCATACCTGCATTCTTGAATCTTCAGCTGTACTGCGGATGGTCCGCACTGCTCGCCGTTGGACATCCGCAGTACAGATTTTTCTTTTAAACTACTTTTCCCACGGAATCCTGTCCACAATGTCAACTGCGGACGGGCCGCGGGTCGAACGGCTTCCATTGACTTCAATGTAAGCTGTCTGCGTGGGCATCGCAGGAAAATAGAGCATGCTGCGATTTTTCATCCGTGAGCGGAAACTGTAATTGGTTTCCGCTTGTGTGCATAGAGAATCATTTTACCATAGCATGCCATGGGCGGTATTTGCTGTGGAATTACCTGCTCCGCATTCCGCAATTCAAATCCGCCCGTATGCATGAGGCCTTCGTTATTGCAAAGTGTTTGAAATACACATCTATTATTTGAGACCTCGAAACACCAATCAGAGTGATCAGTTCTTCATACATCACAGTGGGTGGCAACTAAATGTATCTGGCAAACTTTAATATTCTGTATTACATGCCTATATTGTTTTTATGCTTCTTTCATGTAGTTGCCACTTCTGAAACATGAAGGCATGGTTTTTTTGCAACTTGGTCCCCATGCCGATTATTGTTTCTTGTTTAATAAAGCCTTTTGATATGAACTCTGCTTGCCACTGGATCGAGATATTTTCTATTACTGTCACCTGTCTGAAGCGAGATCCACGTGTCGGCATTGAGTCACACAGCATTGAGCTGGTTTCCTCGTATGCTCCTGAACACAAGACAATAAATAAGTCATAGATGTCATACAAATGTTTAAGCACACTCATATTACAACAGACACTTCTTTGCTTATGCATTAGTTTGCTCAGAAACATGTTTGCTACTTAGAGTGTAACTGTCACTTGAATAGAATAAAAGTACAAAATAGGCGATTCTAAGCATTTTTGTCTATTCTGTACATTTTTCCTTCAAACCCCCTTTTCTTTCTATGCAGCTAGGTGAAGATGTTGCTAGGAAGTTGTTAGGGAAATCTGTATTCACCTAGCAGCATGGCAGAAGAGGGGTTCCAGCTGCGCCTGCACTGTTCTGTAGAGTGCAACTGCAAACGCAGCTGTTCCCATTATAACACTGAATTAAAGGGGTTGTACTAGAATTTGAAGCTATCCATAGGATAGCGGGATAAATTGCAGATCAGTGGGGTCTGGGCACCCCATTTTAAAAAAGACAGGGACAAACTGGAGCAAGTTCAGAGAAGATCAATGTGAAAAACAGAAAATTAACCAGCGCTCCGGTGCTTTGGAAAATGGCAAATGATGCTTGAGAAAGGCCGATATAACGGCCGAAACGCGTCGCAATAAAAAGGAATTACTATATATACCTTCTGAATTCTGCCTGCTACCTTGGATTCAGGGGTGCTTAACCACTAGCACCCCTGCGAAGTAAGTAACATCCACATCATATACACCTCGTTTACACTACCTTGCATCATCTGCCATTTTCCAAAGCACCGGAGCGCTGGTTAATTTTCTGTTTTTCACATTGATCTATCCCTATCCCGTGGTGGTTTTTTCATCGCCGGGAGCAACCAAGACGCTCTCCTCAGGATGTCTCGTGAGACCGGTGCGAGGAATTTCTTTCTGGATTGACACGCCATCTTGGATATTGACGCACGGGCACCCCACAGACGGGCCCGGCGTCACGGGGTGAGTTACCTTCTGCACACGATTGCCCCATATTTATTTACGTATATTCTCTGTATTTTTTGACAACCACGTCTTATCCATTTCTTGGAGCGCTATCCATCTTTATCTTCTTTAAGTTCAGAGAAGAGTTACCAAGATGGTGAGCGGTCTGCAAATCATGTCCTATGAGAAACAGTTAAAGGATGTGGGAATGTTTAGCTTGCAAAATAGAAGGCTGAGAGGAGACTTAATAGCTGTCTACAAATATCTGAAGGACTGTCACAGTGCAGAGGGATCAGCCCTATTCTCATTTGCACAAGGAAAGACTAGAAGCAATGGGATGAAACTGAAAGGTAGGAGACACAGATTAGATATTAGAAAAAACTTTTTGATAGTGAGGGTGATCAATAAGTGGCACAGGTTACCACAGGAGGTGGTGAGTTCTCCTTCAATGGAAGTGTTCAAATAAAGGCTGGACGAATATCTGTCTGAGATGATTTAGTGAATCCTGCACTGAGCAGGGGGTTGGACCCGATGACCCTGGAGGTCCCTTCCAACTCTACCAGTTTATGAGTCTATGGGTCTCACCACCGAGGCACCTGCTGATCTCAAAAACCGGGGCCCTGTTTTCCCGTCCTTCTCACTGCAGGGTTACTGCACCCCTTGCAGTGAAAAGGAGACTAAAGGGAATGCTGGTTGTGCAAGCGCACTGGAGTTCCATTCACTTTCAGTGGGACTGTTGATTACCCAAGCAGCACACATTCAGGTATTTCTGTCAGCCCCATTGAAACATATGGAGCATTGACCATCATGCTCACCCAGTGCTCCCTTCATACTGACATTATTGAAGTGGGAGAAGCACCTGCCGCAGTGGCATGAGAACACGATAATGGAGTCCCATTCTGGAGATCAGTGGGTTTCTCAGCAGTGAGACCCCCACTAATCTGCAAGTTATGCTCCATCCTATGAAAGAGAAATAACAGCGCTGGAGATAGACGTAGGGCAAAGAGGGAATTATTAAGTGTGAAAGACTCAATAAAATCTGTACAGCAGCCTTTATTAATAGAATGTTCAATGAGAACAGCTGTGTCTGCAGCTGCACTATAAAGAACAGTGCGGGCACAGCTGAAGCGCCCTCTTCTGCTCTGCCGCTAGATGAATATGGATTTTCAGAGCAACTTTTTAGCAATGTCTTCGCCTAGCTGCATAGCAGAAGAGCTGTTTTGAAGGGAAAATGTACAGAATAGGCTAATAAAACATTGCAAAAATACTTAGAATCACCTATTTTGTACTTTTAAAAAAATTAAATGACTGTTACTAGAGATGAGCGAGCACGCTCAGTAAGGTCAGTTACTCGAGCGAAGATCGCTCATCTTGAGTAACTGCCTTCTCGTCCAAGCGTGCTGGGGGTGGGGCTGGGGAGAGCGGAGGGGAGGAGGGGGGAGAGTGAGAGAGATCACTCTCTCTCTACCCCTCCCCCCCCCCGAGCACGCTCGGGCGAGAAAGCAGTTACTCGAGATGAGCGATGCTCGCTCGAGTAACTGACCTTCCCGAGCGTGCTCGCTCATCTCTAACTGTTACACTTTAAGCTCATGTTGTAGCCTATTATGCAGCCCAGCACATTTTTGCTTTCGTTGTTCATTTAGCATTTTATTTTCCCAAATAGTGAAGTAAGAGGTCACCTTGACAACTGATGCGATTCACCACATAATGAAACTTTCCCCCAGTCAGGTTACACCTTTATCTCCTTATTAGGAAACATACCTACTATTCTTAGATCAGCCTGCTTATATTATTTAATATCATATACATCTATATATATATATATATATATATATATATATATATATATACACTTTTTATTAAATAAAGAGGATGTGATTTATAAAATGATATTTTTCAAAGCTCCAGAAGTGAACAGTTCAGCCATTGCAGTAATGAGTATGGCAATTATTCCTAGCAGATACTTCCTGGGTGTCATTAAGTGACGAATGTAGCAAAACTCATGTCTATCTATCTCCTAAGAGGAGTAACATTTGCAAGGTAAAAAGAAGCAATTTGCATTAAGCTTGACAGCAGTCATGGAAATAATTGAAATTTATACACAGGAGAACGTATTCCTGGTGGGGTGAAATTTACATAATTTAATCTAATTGAAATAATTTCCATTTATTTACAAGTGTATAACTATTCTCAGCATGCTTGCCATTTGGACTCTCAGCACTAATCTCTTCATCAAAGAGCTTCTTTTAAAAGGTGATATATGGATTATGCAAAACCCGTTTTACATGGAACCTAATATAACAGTGCTATACTATCGGAAGTATTTTAGAAGCTGCAGAAATGACATCACTTCACCTTTCAGGACTTGATAAACTTATTTATTCAAACTATTATGAAAGAACTGTGACTGGCGCTGTCATTGGGTCATAGGTGGTAAGGTTATGCGACCACTGTGGCGAGCATCTTACAGTTTCTCCTTTTTTCTGTGCTGATTAATTTCATGATATGGCTAGGGACTGGAGATGTATTATTCAGATATAGGCCTCTGAATTCCTTGCTTCCTTACACAAAGCCAGAGCGTTAAAAAGAAGTTACGCTCAAAATGTAAAAATGTCATTTATTTGCAAATCAGTAGGGCAGACTAAAGTTTAGCAAGTATTAGAGATGAACGAGTATACTCGCTAAGGCACTACTCACTCGAGTAGTGCCTTGGCGAGTATACTCGCTCATCTCTAGCAAGTATGCTTCACTTAGGGCTCGTTGTCACGTGTACTTTTATTTGCTGTTCTTCAAAAACAGCAAATAACCAAAACCTTCTAATTTGCATGGTGAGTAATGCTAGAAGTCTGGCCAATTAGGTTGACAAACTGCAAGTAATAAGGTCGGCATAGTGGGAATAACTGAGACCTGGTTGGATGAAAGCTTGGACTTACAGGGTTATAATCTTTTCAGAAGGGATCATAAAAACTGGAAACGGGGGAGGATTTGTTTTTATGTAAAATCCTGTTTAAGGGCTCAGTCACACGGGCACATCGGCACCCGTGTTACTGCAGGAAGAAGACGGCCGTACCTCAAGACGGACGTCTCTCTGCAGCGCCGGGAGAAAGAACATGTGACCGGCTTCATTGCCGGTCATGTGTTCTTTCTTCAGCACTGCAGAGAGACGTCCGCCTTGAGGTATGGCCGTCTTTTTCCTGCAGTAAGGGCTCAGTCACACGGGCGCATCAGCGCCTGTGTACGGGTGCCGATGCGTCCGTGTGACTGAGCCCTCAAGCCCACATTCTGGGAAGATATATGTGTGAAAGATGAACATGTGGAGTCTCTATGGGTAGAGATACATGGAGGGAAAAACAATAATAAAATCCTCAAAGGGGTTTTCTATAGACCACCAAATGTAACAGAAGCCACTAAAAATCTATTATTGAGGCAAACAGATGAAGTAGCAAATCACAATGAGGTTATTATTATGGGGGACTTTAACTATCCGGATATAACCTGGGAAGCTGAAACCTGCGGATCTGATAAAGGTAAGACGTTTCTGTCAATAACTAAAGATAACTGCCTTACCCAACTTGTACAGGACCCAACCAGAGGGGCGGTCATTTTGGACTTAATATTAACCAGCAGACCTAAGAGAATAACAGGGGTGCAAGTTGAGAGGCACCTAGAAAATAGTGGCCAGAATATAATAAATTTCTACTTGTCTTTCAAAAAGGAGTTTTATCTCTGAGCTATCAAAATACTAAACTTTAGGAAGACAAATTTCGATGAGTTCAGAGATGCCCTTAACCTTATTGACTGAGAGAATGTTCTCAAAAATAAGAGTACAGACAGCAAATGGGAAATGTTTAAAATCAACTTAAATACATACTGTGAGCGGTTCATACCTTCCAGTGAGTTAGGAATAGGAGAAAAACAATGTGGCTCAAGAAAGATGTAAAGGGGACAATAAACAACAAAGAGAAAGCGTCTAAACTACTAAAAAAAGGAAGAAGACAGCAAAGAAATACTAACAACCCATAAGAAAAAAAAAAAGAAATTATGTAAAAATCAGGGTTTATTGTATTTTTTATGGACTATTCAAACTCTGTGCTAGTGTGCGCAAGTTTTTTTTTTTTCAAAAAGCGGAAAGATAGTATCTAGAGATGAGCGAACGTACTCATTTAGGGCGATTTCGCAATCGAGCACCGCTTTTTTCGAGTAACTGACTACTCGAGTGAAAAGTTTCAAGGGGCGCCGGGGGGCGGGGGGCGACATGATGGAGCGGGGGGGGTAGTAGTGGGGAACAGGGGGGAGCTCTCTCTCCCCCCCCCCCTCCCCTCTGCAACCCCCCCGCTCACCCCCGGCACCCCCCGAATCTTTTCGCCCGAGTAGTCAGTTACTCGAAAAAAGTGGTGCTCGATTGCAAAATCGCCCTAAATGAGTACGTTCGCTCATCTCTAATAGTATCTTAACTATGTGTGAGAAAGATAGGATAAGGGTGAACACCCACTTGCGTTTTTTTACAGCTGCGATATTACTGCGTCTTTTTAATACGATTGTCAATAGGACTTTCTAATGTTAAAAACGCATTGCAAGTTGGTGCTTTGCAATTTTTGCGCTATGCGTTTTTAACATGCGATTTATCTCTGTGGCTCTTGCAATGACACCTCACCAGTGGACAACCAGCCTAAGGGCGCCCACCCACTTGCGTTTTTTTACCTGCGTTTGCGTTTTGTGTTTTGCGTTTTTCCTGCACAGGCATAGAGATAACATGTGTTCCTGTCCACTGGCGTTTTGCGTTGCGTTGCGTTGCGTTTTTTAACATAGGAACTGTCAGTTGCATATGTGTCCTTATTTTTCTCCTAATGCACCCATGAAAGTCAATGGAAAAGCCGCGAAAACGCCGCGAAAACGCGGCAAAAAACGCGCGAAGAACACGGGAAAAACGCCGCGAAAACGCGGCGTTTTTCACGCACGAAAATCGCAAACGCCAGTGGGTGGGCGCCCTAACCCACGGCCAAGTACCAGAAGTTTTCCTCTCTGCATAGCAATTTTGCAAATAGTCTTGATCTATATCTCATGCAGATCTATGTGTTTCCATGGTAACAGACAACAAACAAACCTTGTGTAATCTGTTCCTGCAATCATATTACTCTCTATCCCTTACATTTCCCTTACTTCTTGCTAATTTATAGTTGATAGATTGGTAACAAGTACAAGAATAAAACTTGTTGCAAAAGTAGACATACCCTTCCAGGGATGGGATTTGTGGATTACTTGTTTGCCTGCATTGGTGTTGCATTAGCTAGGCCTGAGTTCTCATTAGTTGGAAACTAGTTTTTCCCCTGTACCTATAATAGGGGCCATGAACCTTATGTCAGTAGATGTTACCATGAGAACTATATATTAAATGCAGCTAAAAATGAACTGGAGAAATTGATTCAATAGCAAACCATTATCCTAAACCATTTCGGTGAAGTTGTTTAGAAAGAAGCTGTGCAAATGGAAATCTGTCAGCTCTTAGACTTGATATTTATGACCTATACCAGTTACACTTCAGAAAGCAGCCTAGCACAGGAATAGCACCACTTTCTGCTCAGTGAACTTCAGCCATGGCAAAATGCACTGAAGCTCGTTCAGTTTTAATTCTCTTTGGGTAGATCTGCAGTTCTTCATACAATACTTACCAGTGCATAGAAACTGATTTGTGTAAATACGTTTATGTCGGTATTTGGGGATTATTTTAGTTTATCCCTTGCTTGTACCTGTGGAGTACAGTACAATATATGATATTTTAATAACTACCAAAACAGAGCTACTTAAAATTAATTGTATAAAGTCAGTCTTACACATAGCAGTGCATATGGCCGCCTGCAGACGGCTGGGTCTGTTCCCGCTGCGAGAATTCTCGCAGTGGGATCTGACCCGCGCCACTGCAGGGACCAGTGCGGGTCTCACCTGCTCCCGCGGCTGAATTTCTGCCCATGTGCATGGGGTCTGTCCCTCACACCTTTGAAATTTGATAAACATATCAGAACAGATTATTTTTTAATTTTGTTTGCTTGACCGGATCAAAATGTTACCGCATCCATATTACATATTCTACAGTACTGTTCAAAAGTTGTAAGAAATGTTGTAAAAGAGAAGTGTTAATCATTTATTTTTACCAATTAACAAAATGCTAAGTGAATGAACAGTCTTAATCACATTAATATTTGGTCTGAACGCATTTTACCTTCAAAGCAGCACTGATTCTTCTAGGGATACTTGCACACCGTTTTTGAAGGCACTCAGCAGGGGGGTTGTTCTAAACATCTTGGAGAACTAAGAGCAGATCTTCTATGGGATTACGCTTGTTCAAATCTATCTGCCTCTTCATGTAATCCCAGAAAGACTTGATGAAGTTGAGATCAGGACTCTGTGGCGGCCATATAATCACTTCCAGGACTCCTTGTTCTTTCTTACGTTGAAGATAGTTCTTAATGACATTGGCTGTATAGTTGGGGTTGTTGTCCTGTTGTAGATTCATTTAAGCCACTTTTGTGCCTCACTGATAGTACTGCATGATGGTTAAGTATCTGCCTGTATTTCTTAAGGTCCTTTTAGACACAATGATTATCGCTCAAAAGATGTCTTTTGAGCGAGTTTTGAGCGATAATTGTTGTGTTATTTACATTGCAAGATGATCGCTCTAACGTTGAGTGATCTCACCTTGCGCTCTGGAGGATGCAGAGAACAGGCAGGGGGAAGCTTGTTCTCTGCATCCAGCTGTTCACCGCTGGGAGCTCCCGGCTGTCATACAGCCGAGCGCTCCCAGCGGAGGATGCAGAAGACATCTGCTTCCAGCTGTTTCCTGCTCCGAGCACCTGGCTGTTATACAGCCGAGCGCTCTGAGCGTAAAATGCAGAAGACAAGCAGGGTGGCCCTGCTTGTCATCTGCATCCAGCTGTTTTCTGCATGGAGTGCCCAGTTGTTGTACAGCCGAGCGCTCTGTGCGGGGTATGGAGGACGCAGCTGAAGAGCTGCGTTCTTCATACCCCGCCTGTCATCAGGGAGCGGGATACAGCTGAAACAATAGTATCAGCTGTATTCCGCTGTGAATCCCTGAAAAGACTCATGGTTGCCTTTCAGCACCCTGAAAGACAATGATGAGCGACGGCATAACGAAAACTGCAGAATGTCAGAGCAGTTACACACAACGATTATTGCCCAAAAGACGGCTTCAAGCGATTTGTGAGCGATAATCGTTGTGTCTAAATGGGCTCTTAGCACTGAAGACACCATTTTAATCCTGACAATATCCCCAATTTCCATTTGCCGAAAAGCAGCCCCAAACTTGGAAGGACCCTCTACCATGCTTCTTTGTGGCCTACAGACACTCGTTACTGTACCGCTCTCCAGCCCTTCAGCAAAAAAGCTGCCTTCTGTTACAGCCAAATATTTTTTAATTTGTGACTCATGAGTCCGCTTCTGCTGCTGTTGTTTTGCACCCCAATTACTAGGTTTTCGTGCATAGTTGAGTCTCTTGGCCTTGGTTTGGAAGCAATTTTCCATGAATCCCTGCCCATCCCATACACCCAGAAATTCACCAATGTATTTTCCATGTTCATGTCCCAGTGTATGTCAGGCTATACTTCCAGAATTCTATTACTTTTGAAAGGAGAAAAAACTGAATTTAAAGCAAAATCATCATTAGAGGATCTGCGCCCTGTTAAAGAGTTATCCCCTACCCACAGAATAGGGGATGACTTTACGATCAACAGGGTCAGATAGCTGGGACCTCTTCGGATCCTGAGAAAATGGTCCAATCTGTCCTTGAGTAAATTAAGCGGAAGATGTGCAGGTAGGCTACTGCTCCATTTATTTCAATGGCAATGCAGAGTTTGCCGAAATGCTTGAACTCAGTCATCTCCGTTGCTATCGTGGATGTAAATACAGCAACGGTGTGCCAGCATGACCTCTGCTGTAGTCACTCAAGGACTGACCGAACCTTGTTCTCAGGATCGGTCAGGGTCCCGGTGGTTGTACCTCCACCAGTCATTAAATTATCACCTATCCTGTGGCTAGGGGATAACTTTATAACTTGGCACAGTCCCTTGAAATAGAAATCATATGTGTAGCCCTTCTTTAATTTTTCAGCTTTATCAAATTCTTAGAAAGATGGGTTACAAATTCTAAGGCCACTATTATTTGTTTCCGAAGCTTTTTTCTTCTTCTTCTTTGAACCTTCTTAAATTGTTCTTCTTTGCTACATTTCGACATTTCATACAGGCAGCCATGTTTTATGCTTGTATTTATGATAATTGTTGCAGAAAATTCACTAGTGAATTTACTGAGGCGTCCCAAAAATAGGAAAGTGCAACCTGCTAAATTCATTTTCACTTCAGTTGGCAACTTGATGAATATATTCTCAGCCAACAAGGTAACTGCCATCCCTGTGCTTAGAGGTGAGCTCTAAATATGGAATACTTCTATGTTATTATTTTTTACTGTGATTACATACAGAATTATGTACAACATTCATTGTCTTTGTCAATTCTCTTTTGCCTTTGTTGCATCTTAATTTTGTCTTTTGACCTGGCACAGTCAGTGTTCACATAATTTTGAAGAATTGCTGGATGAAGAAAATTGAAAACATGCCTCAGTAAACTTTAAAGCACTCCTCCAAGCATATGGTAATTTACAGCAGCAACCAAAGAGCAACAAATATGTCAAAGTGTTCTACATTGTAATTGTATGATGATGGGCAGGAACTTGTAAGGATAATGCTCATTAATTCTAGTACGTTCAGTTTTTTTTCTTTTTAATCAACATCAGGAATAGAGATGAGCGAGCACACTCCTCCAAGCTTGATGCTCGTTCGAGCATTACGGTACTCGAGATGCTCGTACTCGAGTCGAACACCACGCGGTACTCGAGTCAATTCCATTTCTTTCCCCGCATGTTTAGCGCCATTTTTTAGGCAATAGACATGCAGGGAAGGCATTACAACTTCCTCCTGTGATGTGCCTGCCCTATCCCACCTCCCTGCAGTGAGTGGCTGGTGAGATCAAGTGACCGCCGAGTACTTAAAGCGGTCCCGCCCGCGGCTCGCCTCAGACACACACTGGCAGAGATTAGGGAAAGTGCTTCTGAGATAGGGAAAGTGTTAGTGTAGGATCCTGTCCTCAAGAACCCCAACGGTCCTTCTTAGGGCCACATCTGACCATGTGCATTACTGTTGTGGCTGGCTGGGAGCAGTTTTGAACAAATTTTTTTTTTCCTTCTCAGGCTGTGCAGACCATTACAGCTATAGTGTTCTCAATCTGCAGTCTATTATACAGAGTATAGGGAAAGTGTTAGCAGAGGTGCTGTCTTCAAGAACCCCAACTGTCCTTCTTAGGGCTACATCTCACCATGTGCATTTTACTTGGGGCCTGCTGGGAATTGTAGTGCTACCATTTTTCCATTACGCAGCTAGGCCTGTTTGCAGCCTTTCATCATATTTTTTTCTGGCTGGAGTGTGCAGTAAAATACCACTTTCACTGTGAAAGTGCACACACATAATTCCTAGCCTGCAGCTACAAACAAACTTATTTATACCGCTCTGGGTCAGCAGTGAATTAGACAGCGGTCTCACCGCAACACGGTACCGTAATATTACCGGGGCCACTGCAAAGTATTTCAGCTCAGCAGAGCTTCTCACAATACCATTTCCGTTGGTGGGGTTGAGATCGCCGCAGTTACCAGCACTATCCACTGGCTTTAGAGTCTTCTCCCCCTCCACACAGCCTCTATAATCTACAAGTCTCTGCGAGCAGTAAATTATCCCTAAGTATCAGCGCAAATCAGCAGGTTACTTTTTTCTAGTAACAGCATAGAGCCTCCGCTATCTACAAATCTCTGTGTGTGGTGAATTAAGGCCCAGTTGTTAGTGCTGTATAGTGGGATAATTTATTTGGCCCCTGCTCTATTCATAATCCACCATGATGAGGAGTAGGGGTAAGGGTCGAGGACGTGGACGTGGACGCGGACGTCCAAGTGAGGTTGTGGACACAGGCAGAGTTTCTGGTCCAGGTGAATAACAGCCGGCTGCTGCGGGATCAGGAGAGAGGCAAGTTTCTGGGGTCCCCAGCTTCACATCACAATTTATGGGTCCACGTGGTAGACCTTTATTTCAAACAGAGCAGTGTGAGCAGGTCCTGTCGTGGATGGCAAAAAATGCATCCAGCAATGTATCGACAACCCAGTCTTCTACGCAGTTCACTACTCCCAGCTTGGGACTGCAACTCTGAATCCTCTGGCTGCTGCTCCTCCTTCCTCCCAACCTCCTCATTCCATGAAAATGACATATTCTGATGAGCAGGCAGACTCCCAGGAACTGTTCTCTGGTCCCTGCCATGAGTGGGAAAAAATGGTTCCTATCTCACCTGAGGAGTTTGTCGTGACCGATGCCCAACCTTTGGAAAGTTCCCAGGGTCCGGATGATGAGGCTGGGGACTTCCGGCAACTGTCTCTAGAGCTTTCAGTTGGTGAGGAAGATGATGATGACGAGACACAGTTGTCTATCAGCGAGGTAGTAGTAAGGGCAATAAGTCCGAGGAAGGAGCACACAGAGGATTTGGAGGAAGAGCAGCTTGGCGATGAGGTGACTGACCCCACCTGGTTTGCTAAGCCTATTGAGGACAGGGCTTCAGAGGGGGAGGCAAGTGCAGCAGCAAGACAGGTTGGAAGAGGCAGTGGAGTGGCCAGGGGTAGAGGCAGGGCCAGAGCAAAGACTCCCCCAACTGTTTCCCAAAGCACCCCCTCACACCAAGCCTCCGTGCAGAGGGTTAGGTGTTCAATGGTGTGGATGTTTTTCAGTGAGAGCGCGGATAACCCATGAATAGTGGTGTGCAACCTGCGTTGCGCCAAGATCTGCCGGGGAGAGCCACCACTACCAGCCTCACCACCACCAGCATGCGCAGGCATATGATGGCCAAGCACCCCACAAGGTGGGACGAAGGCCGTTCACCACCTCCGGGTCACACCACTGCCTCTTCCCCTGTGCCCCAACCTGCCACTTAGATCCAACCCCCCTCTTAGGACACAGGCACGAGCGCCTCCCGGCCTGCACCCACACGCTCACCTCCACTGTTCTCGACCCCATCCAGCAATGACTTTCAGTGCACCTGCACGCACAAGCTTTAAACGTGCACATTGCCAAATTAATCAGCCTGGAGATGCTGCCGTACAGGATTGTGGAAACGGAGGCTTTCAAAAACTTGATGGCGGCGGCGGTCCCGCGCAACTCGGTCTCCAGTTGCCACTATTTTTCCCGGAGTGCCGTCCCAGCCCTACACCAGCACGTCTCCCGCAGCATCAATCGTGCCCTCACCAATGTAGTTACTGGGAAGGTCCACTTAACCATGGACACATGGACAAGTACTGGCAGGCAGGTCCATTATATCTCCCTGACGGCACATTGGGTGAATTTGGTGGAGGCTGGGACCGAGTCAGAGCCTGGGACCGCTCACATCCTACCCACACCCAGAATAGCGGGTCCTACCTTGGTGCTGGTATCTGCGGAGGTCTATGTCACCTCCTCTAAACCCCCCCCCCCTCCTCCTACGCAACCTCTACCTCTCAATTAAGAAGTGTGAGCAGCACGTCGCCAGCAGTTGGTGTGGCGTGGCGCGGCAGCACAGCGGTGTGCAAGCGTCAGCAGGCCGTGCTGAAACTACTCAGCTTAGATGACAAGAGGCACATGGCCCCCGAACTGTTGCAGGGTCTGACAGAGCAGACCGACCTCTGGCTTTCGCTGCTGAGCCTCCAATCAGGCATGGTCGTGTGTGACAATGGCCGTAACCTGGTGGCGGCTCTGCAGCTCAGCAGCCTCACACACATGCCATGCCTGGCCCACGTCTTCAATCTGGTGGTTGAGCGGTTTCTGAAAAACTACCCTCACTTGTCTGACCTGCTCGGCAACGTGTGCCGTGTCTGCGCACATTTCCGCAAGTCGACCACGGACGCTGCCACCCTGAGGACCCTGCAACATCGGTTTCATCTGCCAAAGCACCGACTGCTGTGCGACGTGCCCACATGGTGGAATTCTATGCTGCACATGTTGGCCAGGCTCTATGAGCAGCGTAGAGCAATAGTGGAATACCAACTCCAACATGGGCGGCGTACTGATAGTTAGCCTCCCCAATTCTTTACCGAGGAGTGGGCCTGGATGGCAGATATCTGCCAGGTCCTCGGAAACTTTGAGGAGTCTACCCAGATGGTGAGCGGCGATGCTGCAATCATTAGCGTTACCATTCCGCTGCTATGTCTACTGAGAAGTTCGCTGCAAAGCATAAAGGCTGACGCTTTGCGGTTGGAAAAGGAGACGGGGGATGACAGTATGTCGCTTGATAGCCAGACCACCCTCATGTTTATATCTCAGCGCATTTTGGAGAAGGAGGAGGGGGAGGAGCAGGAGGAGGAGCCAGAGGAGGGGGAAGAGACAGCTGGGCACACTGCAGAGGGTACCCATGCTGCGTGCCTCTCATCTGTTAAGTGTGTATGGGCTGTGGAGGAGGAGGAGCCTGAAAATCATCTTCCTAGTGAGGAAAGCCATGTCTTGCATACTGGTACCCTGGCACACATGACTGACTTCATGTTAGGCTGCATTTCTCGTGACCCTCGCGTAAGACGCATTCTGGCCAACACAGATTACTGGGTGTACACCCTTCTCGACCCACGGTATAAGGAGAACCTTTCCACTCTCATTCCCGAAGAGGAAAGGGGTATGAGAGTGATGCAATACCACAGGGCCATGGTGGAAAAAGTGATGCTAAACTTCCCATCTAACAGCGCTAGCGGAAGAAGGCATAGTTCTGAAGGCCAAGTAGCAGGGGAGGCGCGGAGATTAGGCGGTAGGTCCAGCGCAGGCAGGGGAACACTCTCCAAGGCCTTTGCCAGCTTTATGGCTCCACAGCAAGACTGTGTCACCACTACCCAGTCAAGGCTGAGTCGGAGGGAGCACTGTAAAAAGATGGTGAGGGAGTACGTAGCCAATCGTACCACCGTCCTCCGTCATGCCTCTGCTCCATACAACTATTGGGTGTCAAAGCTGGACATGTGGCACGAACTTGCGCTGTATGCCCTGGAGGTGCTGGCTTGCCCTGCTTCTAGCGTCTTGTCTGAGAGGGTGTTTAGTGCAGCTGGGGGAATCATAACGGATAAGCGTTCCCGCCTATCAACTGCCAGTGCCGACATGCATACACTCATAAAGATGAACAAACCCTGGATTTCCCCAGACTTCTCTTCTCCACCGGCGGAAAGCAGCGGTACCTAAAGATTCTTTTTGCTGCAACCGGATAAATAAGCATTCTCTATCACCGGAAAAAAAGGGGGAATTAGCTTTGTCAATTACTTTCAGATATTAGTCCTCCTCCTCCTACTCCTCCTACTGAAACATCATGTCATCACGCTGAACTGCCAATTTTTCTGCGGCCAAAATGCTCTGCTTACAATTTTTTTACAATTTTTCAAAGTTTCAAAAGTATTGATACTTTACCAGAAACCAATTTTTTTCACAGGGCTGCCTGCAGGCTCTGTTGCAAATTAAGCAACAACGAGCTATATCTTAAAAAAATATTTCTGGGTTTCACTTGCCCTCTCGGTTGAGAAATTTTTCAGGGGTACACTTGTACTCTTGGTACACTAATTTTTCTGGCCCTCGCCTATACTGTTATCTGACTAATGGTATACCAATGTTTCAGGGGTTCGCCTATACTTGTGCTACAGAAATGTTACAGGGGTCTGCCTATATTTCTGCTACAGAAATTTTACTGGGGTCTGCCTATACTTCTACAACAGAAATGTTAGTGGGGCCTGCCTATACTTCTACTACAAAAAAGTTACAGGGGTCTGCATATACTTCTGCTACAGAAATGTTACAGGGCTCTGCCTACACTTTTACAACAGAAATATTACTGGGGTGTGCCTATACTTCTGCTACAGAAATGTTACAGGGGTCTGCCTATACGTCTGCTACAGAAATTTTACTGGGGTCTGCCTATACTTCTACTACAGAAATGTTACTGGGGTCTGATTTACTTCAGCTACAGAAATGTTACTGGGCTCTGCCTATACTTCTGCCACATACATGTTATAGGGGTCTGCCTATACTTCTGCTATAGAAATGTTACTGGGGTCTGTCTATACTGTTACTACAGAAATGTTACAGGGGTCTACCTATACTTCTGCTACAGAAATGTTACTGGGGTCTGCCTATACTTCTACTACAGGAATGTTACTGGGTGTGCCTATACTTCTGCTACAGAAATGTCACTGGGGTCTGCCTATACATCTGCCACATAAATGTTACAGGGGTCTGCCTATACTTCTGCTACAGAAATGTTACTGGGCTCTGCCTATACTTCTGCTGCATAAATGTTACAGGGGGTCTGCCTAAACTTCTGCTACAGAAATGATACAGGGGTCTGCCTATACTTCTACTACAGAAATTTTACAGGGGTCTGCATATACTTATGCTACAGAAATGTTACAGGGGTCTGCCTATACTTCTGCTACAGAAATGTTACTGGGGTCTGTCCATACTGTTACTACAGAAATGTTACTGGGGTCTGCCTTTACTTCTGCTACAGAAATGTTATAGGGGTCTGTCTATACTGTTACTACAGAAATGTTACAGGGGTCTGCCTATACTTCTGCTACATAAATGTTACTGGGGTCTGCCTAAACTTCAGCTACAGAAATGTTACAGGGGTCTGCCTATACTTCTGTTACAGAATTGTTACAGGGGTCTGCCTATACCTTTGCTACAGAAATGTTACTCGGTCTGCCTATACCTTTGCTACAGAAATATCTGCCAATACTTCTGCTACAGAAATGTTACTGGGGTCTGCCTATACTTCTGCTACAGAAATGTTACAGAGGTCTGTCTATGCTGTTACTACAGAAATGTTACTGGGGTCTGCCTATACTTCTGCTACAGAAATGTTACAGGGGTCTGCCTATACCTTTGCTACAGAAATGTTACTGGGGTCTGCCTATTCCTTTGCTACAGAAATGTCTGCCTATTCCTTTGCTACAGAAATGTCTGCCTATACTTCTGCTACAGAAATGTTACTGGGGTCTGCCTATACTGCTGCTACATAAATGTTACAGGGGTCTGCCTATACTTCTGCTACTGAAATGTTACTGGGGTCTGTCCATACTGTTACTATAGAAATGTTACAGGGGTCTGCCTATACTTCTGCTACAGAAATGTTCCTGACGTCTGCCTATACCTTTGCTACAGAAATGTCTGCCTATACTTCTGCTACAGAAATGTTACTGGGGTCTGTCTACACTGTTACTACAGAAATGTTACTGGGGTCTGCCTATACTTCTGCTACAGAAATGTTACTGGGGTATGTCTATACTGTTACTACAGAAATGTTACTGGGGTCTGCCTATACTTCTGCTACAGAAATGTTACAGGGGTCTGCCTATACCTTTGCTACAGAAATGTTACAGGGGTCTGCCTATACCTTTGCTACAAAAATGTTACAAAGGTCTGCCTATACTTCTGCTACAGAAATGTTATAGGGATCTCCCTATACTTCTGCTACAGAAATGTTACTAGGGTCTGCCTATACTTCTGCCACATAAATGTTACAGGGGTCTGCCTATACTTCTGCTACAGAAATGTTACTGGGGTCTGTCTAAACTGTTACTACAGAAATGTTACTGGGGTCTGCCTATACCTCTGCTACAGAAATGTTACTGGGGTCTGCCTATACCTTTGCTACATAAATGTTCCTGGGGTCTGCCTAAACTTCAGCTACAGAAATGTTACAGGGGTCTACCAATACTTCTGCTATAGAAATTTTACTGGGGTCTGCTTATACCTTTGCTACAGGAATGTTACAGGGGTCTGTCTAATCTATGGGTGCACAAAGTCTTCCCATTGCGGTGTTTTACCTCTCTGGCACAAATACACTGACTGACTCGGGCATGAGTTGTGGGCCGAGGCCAACATGTATTTACTCTCGTGTTACTACAATTATCCGCAGCACTGGTTTGGGCCAAACAAGAGGAGCGATACTGCACTAATGAGACGTTCACAGCCGCACTAGCATTGGAGTCCGCTCTATGCCCGCGTTTGCTGATGCTGTGTGCAGAGGCCTATATCCTCGGCGCAGTGAAATTCTGCCATGTTTGGGCACTCTGATTTCTTCATGGTTCATGTCTTGGGTTCCTTGGACTCACCTATGCTGTGGGTGCACACAGACTTCCCATAGCGGTGTTTTACCTGCCTGGCACAAATACACTGACTGACCTGGGTAGGGTGCAGAGTGCAGATGGCTTTCCCCTTGCGTTGTGGATGAAGTATCGGGCATCGAAACAGAATGAGTTGTGTGTGGACACATGGATTCCCCATTGCTATGTCACTCGTGGCACCTTGGGCCCCACAAGGTGTTTGCTAGGACCGAGCCTGACCCTGGGCCCGCTCACATACCTCCCACACAGAGCATTGCTGCATTGTGGAGATGTGTAGAAGTGCTGGGCTAGCACCTGAGTCCCCTTTATGCCCATGTTCACGGCTCATGACAATTTTGCGACGGAGGTGGCACGGGATTGGAATAATGATTGTACATCAATTTATCATCGATTCTCAACAGCATTGTGGGCTATCGCCCCCCCCCCCCCCCTTTCAAAGAGGGTCACTGCCTGGCCCTGCCAACCCTCTGCAGTGTGTGCCTCCGGCTTCTCCTCATCGCAGATGCACTTATAAATAGACATGGGGGTGGTGTAGCTATGAAGCGAGCGTGTGGCATGAGGGCAGCTTAAGGATGCGCAGGGAAACTTTTGTGTGCGCTGTGGACGCAGGGTTGTGCGGGGGGTTGGGCAATATGTAACCCAGGAGAAGAGGCAGCGATGTGACCCGCAGGCAGTGATTGTCCTTGGTTGCAGGTAGTGTGGTGCTTAGCTAAGGTGTGCCTTGCTAATGAGGGTTTGACCGAAGTAAAAATTGTTAGGGGGGGGGGGGGGGGGCAGACTCTTGCCCTCATTGTGGCCTAATAGTGGGACCTGGGAGCCTGAGATGCAGCCATGCATGCTGCCCCTGCCCTTCCCTATCCGTTTCTGTGGTGTTTTCATGACTTTCTGATGTTTTCTGGTATTTCGCAAGTCATGACCTATGCGAAGCATTGGTCCCATACAAAAATGCTTGAGTCGCCCATTGACTTCCATGGGGTTCGTTACTCGAAACGAGCTCTCGAGCATCGCGGAAAGTTCGACTCGAGCAACGAGCACCTGAGCATTTTGCTGCTTGCTCATCTCTAATTAGGAACCATGGCAATATAACAAAGTTATAAGAAGTTAGGCAGTTTTATTTACATTCTTTGTAAAAAAAAAATCAAGCACCTAGAAGGAATTGTCATTTTTGCTGAAAAACTTAGCATGCAGTTACATAAAATAAAATAAATAAATCTTGGTATCTGTATAGCGCCAACTTATTCCACAGCGCTTTCAGGTAATAATTACTTATTACCCCCTACCAAGCTGGGTTCTCATTTTACCGACCTAGGAAGGATGGAAGGCTGAGTCAACCTTGAGCCGGCTATCGAACTTGCAGCCTTCAGGTCGTAGGCGAGAGCTTACACTCTGCGCCACACGAGGCTCGAGCAGGTATGCAAAGGATTAGAGTTCTGTCATGTTTAGATGAGATTGTCACCTGAGACCGTAAAAGTGATCTATAAAAAGACTCACAGAGGCCACCTATGTGTAGTAGACCTCTTTTTTCTCTTGAGTAGATCTTGTTGACCACTAGACAGGCCTCTATGATGCAAAGAGATTAACAAAGTTAAAAGCTGAATGGTCGCATCAAGGAATTGCTGGACTATTCTTACCAGATGGTTAGGAGGTGTTGGGACCAGTGGATGTATGAGGGCATGCACACAAGGCAACCGGAGTCAGGACACTTCTCAGACCACTAGAAGAGACGGTAGTCTGATCGTCTGCCAAGCATGAGCAGACCCAACTGTTTCATTGTCTGTCATCCAGAGACAGGTGGCACCATCATTACAGGGCCCTGTGTCTGTCAGAACCACTTCCAGGCTCTTAGCTGAAGGACATTTGATCTCATGGTGCCCATTACATGTATTGCCTTTGACAATCACCCACCATCACCTCCGTTTGCAGTGGTATTGGAAAGACTTAACTAGACTGCTATGGAATGAAACGGGGTTGTCTTCAGTGATGAATCCTGGTTTAGTTTAGCCACTGACAATGGCCATATTCAAGTCAGGAAACTTAGGGGTGAGCACCTCAATCCTGCCTTTGCAGTGGAGCTGCATATTGACTCCACTGCTGGTGTGATGATCTGTGGGGCAATTGCATATGACAGTCGGTCACCCCTAGTAGTGGTACAAGTGACAATAGTAATTATATGGGATGCCAAATTTGACAGACTATGAGTTTGATGTAGAGGCTCAGTTTTTGAGGAAATGTGGATCAATATGCTGCAGGATACCATGCAGAACGTGTATGCCTTCATGCCCGGCTGTAGCACATCTTGTATCCAAGCTAGAGGTGGTACAACAGGGTACTTGAGCCGTCATGCCCATCCATATCACATCTTGTATCCAAGCTAGAGGCAGTACAACAGGGTACTAGAACCTCCATGCCTGCCCGTATCACATCTTGTATACAAGCTAGAGGTGGTACAACAGGGTACTAGAACCTCCATGCCCTCCAGTATCATATCTTGTATACAAGCTAGAGGCGGTACAACAGGATACTAGAACCTCCCTTCAAGGGGTCAGTTTTCCACAATAAATTATCCTTTTGCTCTGATATTGTAATCATTTATCTATATCAAAGTAATAATCACACATAAAAACATTAATTTGATTCTTTAATGAACCACCTCCTTGTTTGCTAACAGTGCAATGCCTCTTTGGAAGAAGGTCCTGCATATGTTCTCACTATCTAATTCCAAAGGAAATGATGCAATCAGAGTTACAGTCCCCTCTCACCAAGGGCCCCATTGCAATCGTATGGTCTGCCTCTATGGTACATACGCCCTTGATGCATATTAATGTATAGTACATCAATCTATAGCAAATAGATACAACCTTCTTGTAAAAAAAAACTTTATCTTAACCAGCTATCTTAATAGTGGTCCGCTCTAAGCCCGGGGCGTAAGTTAATACTCTTTATAAACACACAGAGGAAGAAATACCTAGGAAATTAAAAGAACAGCCATGTTTGAAATATTCAGACAAATGGAAACAGCCAAAAGTGTCATTAGGGATTCACAAATGAAGAAGCGTCTGTAAGTAGTTTGTTACACAGCTTTACTTAATTGGATGCTTAGAACCGGCACTTCACTTTACAAAGAGAAATTCCTGTTCGGAATATTACAGCTGCAAATTTAAAGTATTCAGAGGGGAAACAGACTATAGTTTTTCCATACTTTCCACTCTACTGTACATGGCACTTGGGTAAATCTCTTATTGCTTGCTCTTTAAAGCAAATTTAACAACTTGTGGCTGCCAAATACTTCTGAGCTTTACTTCCCAGCATGCTCTGCCAGAAGCCAACCATCCAGCAATTTTGTAAATTCATCAAGTAAATGAATCTCATTATACAAAAGCTGATTTATATTCCTCAAAGGCTGAGACCGTTATTATGTCTTCAGTATGCATGTTGTATTCTGTATATCCTAACATACACACACAGATATAAGAAAACAATAGCAATTATGAGGAGAGAAGAGAGTAAAATGTCTCCCCAGTTTTGTGATCTTGTGAAATACTTAAAGTTCTCGTATCACTGGTCATGGGAGAAGCAACTTCTGTAATGCTGAAATCCTGTCTTCCATAGGATTTAAAGGAGTGTCCCACCAAATGTAATGATCACCTGTTCACAGGATAGGTAATACAATTTTGATCATGATGACCCAACAACTGGAACCCTTGCACATCAATAGAACAGATGTCTTGTTCCTCATTATCTACAAAACCACAATAAGGAGGAGAGTAGATGAAGCTAAAGTTGCACATGCACACTATTACTCCATTCGAACTCTGTTGGAGTGACTTAAAAAGCCAGGGACCTGAGACACCTATTCTAGGGATCTTGTTGAGAGGGGATAAATGTGTTTGGTGGAAAAACCCCTCCAAGTCGTTGAGTTATTTACATAGGCATCTGCAGAGTACCCAACATAAACTTTATTGTGGGCTAGAAGGGCAATGTCAACATTAGTATTTGATTTAGGGCTTCTCAAACCTTTTCCACTATGGCCTTACTAAAGTATCTCCTCGACTAGCTCAAACTTCACCACTGTCTGCAGTTGGGCCAGTATTATTAATTTTTCATACCGTATTCATTCATTCAATAGAGCAGCTTGATTAAAAAAAAAAACATATTAACACCTAAAACCCAAAAAAGGTTATATTGTTGGCTAACAATTTTTGTTAGATGCTTGGCCGTAGGACATTTTGCAAGATGTCTGCTGAATATATTTCTAATTGTTACATGTGTTCAAAAAGTAGCCAAATTTAATTTTTTTTGTGTATACAAATGAAGCTAGGGAGGCGTGGCTTGGTGCATGTATTTAGGCAACCCTAATGTGCAGGCATGAATTTTTTTCCTGCCTGCAGAAGCTGTCAGTCGCTGGCAGACAGCCGATGAGTGAGGAAGTGGAAGTGAGCTTCGTTTGATTTTATCTTTTGACAAGTGGAAACAATCCAAAAAATTCAAAAGGCCTTTGGGGATGAAGCAATCAGCACTACACAGATAAAGGAGTGGTGCAGCCACTTCAAAGATGGGCACACATCAGTGGAGAGTCCGGCTTCCTTCTCTACTCTCCCCACATGGCTCTATGTGACTTCCCTAAGCTGAAAATGACCCTGTGAGGAACTAGATTTAAGTCCAGAGAAGACATCATGCAGAATGCGATGGACCAGCTATGCGCCATCTCTAAAGAGGAGTTTCAGCACTGCTTTTGATAGTGGCAGAAGCGTTGGGAGAAGTGTGTGGCTGCCCAAGGGGACTACTGTGAAGGAGATTAGTGTAAGATTGTTGTATCTGAATACAAAGATTTTTTATGAATTAAGGTTGGATACTTGTTGAACACATCTGCTACTATGGTTACTGTGGTACTAAGCCTATTACTTCTTAAATTCATACATCAGATGTGTATCTTTTAAATGATTGGTTCTCTATGTTACTGATAAATATACAGGGTCAACCCCCAATGTATGGCATTGGTAAAAGCAGGCTCCAGGGACAATGGCTTGAGAGAGCTACTTGGATGCGTAACTGTGTGTATTCATATTCTTTAGTTTTTCCAACTAGTCACTCTTCTTGCCCCTAAAGAAAGATAAGCTAATTTGAAGTTCACAGGCAATCAGGTGAGATCTCCAGTTTGGGAAGTCAACCAAAGTTTGCAGCCACATAATAGAGAAACTAGCCTGTTCCCTCATAGAATGATATTAAGGGGGCTGTCCGGTATCAAATTCTGTTTTTAAAATTATAGCCAAATGTGTTAAAGCAATAAATCAAAGGGTTCTTACTAAAGATGAGCGAGCATACTCACTAAGGACAAATACTCGAGCGAGTATTGTCCTTTTCGAGTACCTGCCCGCTCGTGAGAAAAGATTCGGGTGTCGGCGGGGGCGGGGGACAGCGGGTGGGGGGGATGGGAGGAGATCCCTCTCTCTACCCCCCAGTCCCTCCTGCTCACTCCCGCAACACACCACTCACCCCCGCCGGCACCCAAATCTTTTCTCACGAGCGGGCAGGTACTCGAAAAGGACAAAACTCGCTTGAGTATTTGTCCTTAGCGAGTGTGCTCGCTCATCTCTAGTTCTTACTCATTCTCAGCCCTGGTGATCCAGTAGCCCCTAACTCTTCTGGTATCTGATGATAGCAGAAGTCAGATGACTGCTGCCTGCCGAACAGAGGCTGCAGCATCACTATTCCGAATTCCTTGCATCATGGCATCCAGGATGTGAGCATTGTGATGCCAGATTAATGGTGGTGACACTACTGCCCCTGATCGTCAGGCAGTGGTCACTTAACTTCTGCTGTCAGCAGATACCAGGAGAGTCTCGGGGCTGCAGCGTTGGATCGTTGGGGCTGAGGACAGAATAGACCCTTTGTTTTACTGTTTTTACTAATTTGGCTCTAAAAACTGAATTTTTAACCATACAACCTCTTTAACATAAAGCTGGAATCAAAGTAATATTTCATACAAAGCAGCCATGTACATAATAAGCCTAATATACGACAATCACTGATGATGATATAGCAATATTTTATCGGCCAGCTGATATAGGCTCCCATCTGAGCGGTCCTCCCCTCCCCCCCCCCCCCACACCCGCTTTCTGCCTCTCTCCTTCCCTCCGGCTGTTTCCAATGTAAGTGGGTGGGGCGGAGCTAAGCTCCTGCCCACTCTCTGCCCCTGGTTTGCAGCCAGCAATGGGAGTGGGTGGAACAGAGTGGAGCTTAGCTCCACCCCAGCAATGGGAGTGGGTGGGACAGAGCGGAGCTTAGCTCTGCCCCCTCCTGCCCCCTCCCATTGCAAACACTGGAGGAGAGAGGCAGAAAGGCGGTGAGGGGGAGGGAAGTGGGAACTGCTCAGATGGAAGCATATATCGGCCAGTCGTGAAAACGTCAGCTGATATACGCTCATGTAAATAAGCCCTTAGGCTGAGCTGCAAGCCAAGAAAGCACTGCTGTCTTCAACTGTTCATCAGAAATTAATCTTCATCCTCTTAAGGCTTCCTTCAGGAGACCAAACAGGTGATAGTCCAATATGGCAAAATCAGGACTATAAGGAGGCTGCCTTAAAGGGCTTGTCTGGACATGACAATTACATGTATTCACTTCTTTATAGCCATTACAAAGCACTTTGTATTATACTTTGTGTTTTAGTCCATTGACATCCTGGTCACGGCTTCAGTGCTGACTGTCTGCTCCCACTAACAGTCCGGAGCTGAATTATTGGGGGGTCACTATATCAGCTGCGGTTTTGGGTGCGGTTTGTGTGCGTTTTCATTTGGATGGATGAATGTTAATCGTGTTAACTTTTTTGGTTGTTGTATTACTGCCTTTTAGCGCTGTTAGAAGCATGGTACAAAGTTGTGCCACGTTTTCCGCAGCGCTGCTAATGCTACCCATTCGTAGCAATGGGCGGGGTCAGGAGAGATTGACATTTAGTTCAAGTAAGGTGGGCGGGGCCCTAGAGGGAGTTGTGCGGGGCCAGAAGACACTGCTTTTCAGTTCAATGCGTCCTGCCATCATCAGGAGTGTGCACACAATGGGAGTAGGCGCAGTGTATTGTGGGATTGCAGCACAATGGCACAATCTTTGAAAGCTGCTTTCAACATCAGATTACAAAGTAAGAAACAGACATTCTAGCTGATATGCCTGGCATTTCGAACCCATTCTGTGCTTTACAATGCTTAGTGAAAGGAAAGCATTATCATTATAAAAGAAATTTCACCCTGTGGCTGGCCGATCAACTCCTTTAACATGTCAAAACAAAGTTTTGGAGAGTGTCAACAGTATGGACAGTGGTGTGCGGATGTAGTGGCCCAGAGGGTCCTACATGATCGCCACACACTTAGTAGTCCTGAAGTACCTGGCTATGTGCTCCCGCGGAGACATAGAGGGTATTGTAAGGGAGAGAGACCCTGCCTTTCCCCTACTTCCCGAGCTAAAGCTATTCTACCCGGCAACAGCTTGCGCTTGATTGGCTGTTTGTCATAGAAGTCTCTCATTGGTAGTGGGGGAAGGAGTAGAGACAAGTCCGGGAAAGAGAGTAAGGTGAGGCAGGATGTGAGGCGGGGAGAGAGAGAAAGGGCGGGAAAGCAGCAGAAAGTGAAGGAGGAGTTAAGGAGAGTTATCGTCAGGAGGTGGACTGGAGAGGAGGTGTATTGCAGTGCTGCAGCAGTTAACGTTACTGGAGTGGAGAGAGAGAATATACAAACTAAATAAACAAGTGCTGTGTGAAGGACAAAGATCTGGGAACCATTTGCACAACATTGAGTTAGTTGTACAAGACCCTGTTAATGCAAAGTCAGGGAAAGTGCAAGTGGCCCTATCTCAGTTTCTCCATTTTCTACTAAGTAATCTTCCGGAAGAGAACAACCCTCAGATAACTAAGACTGGTGGGATTCTTTCTGAGTAACCTTAGTTAGAGAAAGAGTGTTGAAGAAAAACTGTTTGTGGTATTCTTGTGACTGGACCAACGTTAATTTCAAATGCAAAGCAAGTCTGCAACACCTTGAATTATAAATTTGTTAAGTGAGTTAAAAAGTGCTGAGTAAACTGTGTACCTTTGGTTTACAACAAAGCTATGTGGGCTCATCTCAGTTATTTTGCTACCAACAACCTGAGTTCACCCCACAAAGGTGCTGGCATCACGTGACAAAAGTGTTAATCCTTTCCAATCCAATTATTTTTTCTCATCCATTCTCCCCAGCTCCAAATAAATTGGAGCTGGTGAGAATGGATGAGAAAAAATACATTTCCCTGCACCCTCCTGAACTGACAGAGTTCAGGAGGGTGCAGGTGCTCACTGCACAGTGGGGGGGCCTGCTTACCTGTCCGGCGTCTTCCGCATTCTCCCTTCTGCTCGGCGATCATGGGACCGCTGGGGTCAGGTGGCACCCAGCGGTCACATGATCGCCGAGCCAGGAGAAAGAAGGGAGAATGCGGAAGACGCCGGACAGGTAAGCAGCCCCCCCCCCCCCCCACGGTGCAGGCTTCCAGCTCGGCATTCATGTGACCGCTGGGGGTCAGGTGACACCGGCAGTCACATGATCGCCGTCCGGAATCTCCGTGCATTACATAGCGCTAATTGAGCGCTATGTAATGTGTAAAGGAGAAGGCAGAAAGGGTTAAAAACCCTTTCTGCCTTCTCCTCAGGGGTCCTCGATGAGGACCAGTGCAGGAGTGCAACTGCACCCGATGTGTCTGACGATCGGGTGCAGATGCACTCCTGCACTGCAGTGTCGGGCCTGCCCCGACATTGGAGCTGTGGAGGGAAATTATGATGTTGGGGCAGGCCCGACATTGGATTGGAAAGGGTTAAAATTAGTTGCTACCATTATCATGACTGTTCCACTGCTCGCGGCCAAGCTGGGCCCTTTTCAGTAATTGCCAGGGGAGATCGCAGAGCTACCCGTGACATCCATCTTGTTTACCCATGGTCTTCCCCACAACGGCTCGCCTCCACTCGGATACTGCGTGGTCGTGTATTGTCATGCAACAGCACAACACCCTTGCATAGTTCTCCCTTGAGTTTTGTTTGCATTTTAGGCTTCAGTTCTTCAGTGAGTATCTCACTGTAAAGAGCACTTTGATTGTTGAACCTTTTACCTGCTAATGATCCAATAGTGGCTCTTGAGTAATCCAGAAACTACAGCAATCAATTTTCAAGTTGAGGCTTGACTTTTGAGCTTTTTCTTGGTCAGCGATTGAGCATGTTTTAATCCATACTTCAGTTTACTCTCGTAGTGATGCATCCATGTAACTGTTATCAGTAATGATTATTTTTAAGAAACTTTCACTTTCCATAGAGTAGCAGTCTAAAGTTTGTTTGCAGATGTACAAAAATTCTGTCATGCTCTTCTTTGAGTTGTTTTGGTACCCATTTCGCACAAACCTTTCAAAACCAAAGTTTGTTGTGCATTTTTGCATAGGCAGAGCCATGGTTGATGTGCAAATAATGCATAATCCACTATCACGCATCTATCCAACGCAATCAGTTCATATGCATGCTCAATGTTGTCATCAGCCATGGACGTGGACCAGCAATATGGTTGATACTTGTGTGACCTTCTTCATGACAAAACACTTTCTCCATACTATTAGTCTTCGATAAATATTGGCACCGAATACACCCTCAGACCAGAAAAAACTAATCACTGCCCACTGCTTTTCTTTTATGCAAATCACAAGTAAGGCAGACAATTTTTCTTGCACTGCAGACACAAATTAGCTGACATATAGCAGCACAGTGATTGGAGAGTGTTGATAAGATAGTGCGGCCAACAGAAGTTTTAAAATACCTGGAGTGCAAATATTTTTTGACTCACCCTCATACATGCTTTACTGTGCCATACACCTGGGGCTGCCAACCTCTTTTTTTTTTTTTTTTTTTTTGGGGGGGGGGGCGATTTATCATAAATTTAGGTTATTAATGGCTAGATTGGAAAGCCATAATACATCCTAAAAATTATAAGATACATATCTAAAATGCAATATACCCATATGAATACCTTCATAGCATTCATTGTGATCTGTAAAATGCTGAGAATTACAACTGCAATAAGCTCCACCTGCACCTCCAGCTTCCAAAAATTCACGGACGCATCAATTTTTTTTATTGACAGTTGAAAAAAAGTGCCCTATTTTTAGAGACTGTTCAGGAATTTATGGACGGTTAACAATCCTGCTGCACACAAAGCTAATCATTTGGCTTGGCATACATTTGCAATAAATACAAACTTGCTATTAACCCTTTCCAATCCACTGTCTGACGTCTAAAGACATTCTGATTGAAGGCTGTACAACTTCTGATGTCGGAAGATGTCCGGCAGGGTATTCTTACTGTAGATTACTGGCCACTCTGTTGTCGGGGGCCTCTCCAGCATTTCACATACTGCAGTACTGGCTCTAGCCAGCAGATGGCGCCATTGTATAATGTCAGAAAGAGAAAGCCCCCTAGGAAACCCTGAATCCAAAATTGGATTGCAAAGGGTTAAGGGTTAACAGAAGTCCCTGTCCATTTCCATTTTGCTAAGAAGCAAGACTCTATGCGCTGAACAGAAACAGAATGGCTAAAGCGGAATCATGCTAAAATAGGAATGGATTTGATTCCCAGGTAACTCAAAAAATGAGCGGCACCATTCCAGCATAGGATCTATATATTTTCCAAAAACTAGGTGACATATTGATCTCTCAGTAAAATAAAAAGTGTGTAAGCTATAGTGCGCCAGAGCATCCTACGTGGCTGAAATACTGTACTGCAATACCGCTCTATACTACTACAGCTGAGTCATGCCTCCTATATCACCGCAAGAAAATACATTGATGGCCTTTTCACAAAAGCAAAACTAAGTAGGTTATACCGCTAACCTGAGACACGCTCGTATTATAAGATCCGGTTCCATAATTTGCTTACACCAAAGGGAAAGCCTTATCAGTTAATACACTCCATGTCTCCAGCAGCTAGTCTTAAAAAGACAGCTCACCCCAGAGGCACATTTATGCTGATAGATGTCAGTCAGATGTTTCAGTGGCACATTCCTGTAGTACAGGGCGCTCAGTGAAACGATTTTTCAATCAGAATCCTCAAGTCACTAAGGACGTGTTCCAAAACTGCATTGTAGAGAATAATTACTAGGAAACTTTCACATGAAACACTTTCTCTAGATCTCTAATTAATAAGAGTAACTAACAATGAGCGATGAGTCTTCTATTGAACAGCGAGGCGCACTTTTCCCAGGCTGTTTCCTAATTGTATTCTATTATTGCTAATAAATTGGAAAGTAAATGTTTAATTATGAAACTTTCCGGGCTGCACAAATGTTGTCATCTGGTAAAATGCAGCAAGACGTAAAAACATCTGTTGAGCCAAGCTTTAGACTATTCAAGATTTGAAGCTGTTTAAACTTTCTTCTTTGCTCAGGCCGGATCCACACGAGCAGATGAGTATTTGTGTATGTTTTTGTGGCGCGTTTTTGCGTAACTGGCGTTGTGTATTTGCATGCACATTGGCGTATTTTTCCCTACTTTTTGTGCTCGCAGGTCCTGGCAATTGCGTGCTAAAAACACACACCATTGCTCTCAGCTACTGTATTAACCCTTTGCAATCCAATTTTGGATTCAGGGTTTCCTAGGGGGCTTTCTCTTTCTGCCATTATACAATGGCGCCATCTGCTGGCTAGAGCCAGTACTGCGGTATGTGACATGCTGGAGAGGCCCCCAACAACAGAGCGGTCAGTAATCTTCAGTAAGAATACCCTGCCGGACGTCTTCTGACATCAGAAGCTGTACAACCTTGAATCAGAATGTCTTTAGACGTCAGACAGTGGATTGGAAAGGGTTAACAGAGCAACATGGTATATAAGGGCGAAAAAGACACTTGTCCATCTAGTTCAACCTATTACCCCCCCAATGTTGATCCAGAGGAAGGCAAATTGAAATGGCCAGTTAGTTTAATGGGTTCAAGATGTATTTTTCCCTGTGCAAAAGAAGAAGGATGTAGTAATGAGTTAGCCATGGTCTGCTTTAAAAAAAACATCAGTTTGCAGCATATTGTCAAAATCTTTCTCAATTACGATATCCAAAAATTCAATATGTGATCAATTGTACTGATATGTCAGTTTAGTGTTTAGATCATTCTGGTTAAGGTCAGACATAGTAACATAGTTGGCTGAATGAAGATGATGTCCATCTAGTTCAGCCTGTTTCAACCCCCCTTTCCCCACGCTTGTTGGTCCAGAGGAAGGCAAAGGAACCCCAAGCAGCCATTTAGCTCATTTGGAGGAAAACAAATCCTTCCTGACTCCATAATGGCAGCCAGAGTAATCCCTGGATCAATACTTGAGATCATCAACCCCACTGGTCACCCAATGTCTATATCCTGTAAGATCATAGTGTTATAGAAAGACATCTAGTCCCCTCTTAAATTGCTTTATCAATTTTGCCATTACTACATCCTCAGGCAGAGAGTTCCGCAGTCTCAATGCTCTTACAGTAAAGAACCCTCTTCTGTGTTGGTGATGAAACCACATCAACTCATCCATAAGCAATAACAAATCTATATAATATCCATTTTCTTCAGAAGCAAGAGACTGCTATAGGGGCAGCTTTTGCACCCTCATATGCAAATTTGATTTGGACTTCTGGGAGAGGGACGTTTTTCATGGCAAGGGGGCACAAGCCGCGGACCATGTATTATGTAGGTTGAGTTATATAGATGATTTATTGTACATTGGACCAGAGCCTGAGGATGAGTTGACAAGATTTATGTCTTACCTTAACCAGAATGATCTGCCAGACTGAAGATTAACTTACATAGTTCATGTATTTGAATTTTTGGATATCGTGATTGAGAAAGATTTTGAGAATATGCTACAGACTGATGTTTATTGTAAGCAGACCTTGGTTAACTCATTACTACATGCTTCTTCTTTTCATACTTCCACATTCTGGGCTGTCCTAGTTTGACAATTCCTCAGGATGAGGCGGATCTGTTCCTCAGAAGCCAAGTTTGGACAGCAGTCAACCGATCTTGGGCATAGGTTCTTGCAATGAAGATATAGTCGGAGGTCTATACACTGGGGGTATAGACAGACTAAAATGACCCCTGAATCAGAATTATAACAATCTAATGAAAAGCCAAAGATGCCAGATGGTCATATCAGGTTTATTTAAACATTTAACAACCAATGAGGTGCAGCGCACTGTATTTTGGCTAAATACTGTCCAATATTGAAGTTCGACTCAATATTGTCCATTGCATTTTCTGATAGATCACTGGTGACAGCAAGACAGAGTTGTAGCCTTAGTGATATACTCGTTAGGAGCCATTATGTACACAGATTGAGAAATGCATTCACCTATAATCCATCCTGTAGGGGATGCTTTCCATGTGGTGACTGCATTGCATGTAAAAATATATTACATTCTAGCTCTGCTGAATTGGTTAACAGTGGCAAGAAATTTGAGACTTTACAATGTATCTCATGTCGTACCATGAATGTAATTTACTACGCTATATGTCCAAGATCAAAAATTTATATTGGACTCACAAACTGAAATTTGCACATGAGAGCATGTGTAGGACATTCTGGCAGTGCGACAATGTGATGATACCTTGTTATTAAAAACTATTCTCAAACATTTTAGAATGTTTCATGATTGCAATCCCCAGAAATTTTTTGTCCGTGGTCTCAAGATGATAGATCGTGGTTTTGAATGGAAGATGGCAGAAAGATACTTGCTTAGAAGGAATGCAGGTGGATTTCCAGACTTGGAACCATGGTCCCTGTAGGATTAAATGAAGTGGTGCCCCTTTTCTATAGTTTCCCATGTCCCTCTTCCCATGCTTTTTATGACCTAGTCAACTGCTCCTCTCCAAAATGGTAGGACTTATCAGGTGTTCCCAGTATGTAGTGGATAGTACCTACTAAAAGTGATCTAAGGAAAGATAGCCAGTGAAACATTAGTGAGGTCATAGACGCCAAAGCTCGTTGATGCACATGTTGAGCAAAGGCTAGCCCATCTAGTCCAACACCATATATAAAGAGCACAACTTTTTAAACAAGATAATGCTGTTTATAATATAAAGGTATCCGAATACACAGTGAATACAAACTTGCTGTGTAGTAGTAGGTGGGTCAAAGTGCCCCTGCCGAAACCTGTCCACCAACAAAAGCACATAGAATTAGCACATAAGCATTAGAAATTGGACCATGGAGCAATGAAAGAAGGTAGCTTGGTCCAATTAATTATTTCTTTTATACATTGTGGATGGCTGGCTGCATGTGCATTGCTAACCCCAGGAAAGACATGGCACCAGGATGTACTTTAAGAAGAAGGCAAGCTAGCGGAGGAAATGTGATGTTCTGGGCAACCCTGGCTCCTGACATTCATGTGAATGTTGAATTGACATTATCACTTACTGTCCAGGCCAAGTAAACCTCATCAAGGCAAATGACAATTGACAAAATGCTTGAGAGATCAAATACATACAGCATAAAAATAGAGGAAAAACAAACAACAGGTTCACAGAGACTTAAAAAGACTTTATGCTGCCTTCGTCTTACATTGACTATTTCTAAGAAAGTAGTGAAAACTGCCTGTTTTACATTTAAAGTGCCTTCACAGACACTATAAATTCTGTGGATTTTCCACAGCGGATTTTTCTGTGGAAATTCTTCAGCATTTACAGTAAAATTTTGCCCACATAGGATGGAAATTTCCGCACAGAATCCATAGCATATTTAAAATATGCTGCAGTAAACTGAACCAGTAGAAACATGTTTCGGGTAAACTTAGCTAGAAATTTGGTTTGGCATGAAAGTGAACCAAGCCTTTAGCAAAGTTCTACCAGAAACCAGTTTCTACTGGTTCGGCTAGCCCAACACTAGTCCTGAACGTTAAAGTATAACCCTGTCTAAGAGCCATAAAACCCCTGTACAATACTCTGAGAGTGTTATACAGGGGGTTTATATCTCTGAGAATGTTATACAGGGGTTTTATGGCTCTATACAATTTTATACACTAGCTTTATGGAGTTTGGGGAACTTCCATTTCAGTTCAAACTAATTTGGACCAAACCAAACACTTTGTAAAAATTCGGCAAAGTTCACTCAACACTAATTATACGTTCTGCCTTTTAGACAATTCCTGAAGACACTCCCCCTTGTCTTCTGTCCTGACTGACCATTGACCCTGAAAACATCCACTGATGAAGGGGCATGTGAGGCAACCCATCCATCAGGGCCCCTTATTGAAATGCTCAGCACTACTTCACTGCATGTCCAGGAGCTGTGTAAGCACAGATAAAACCTAGGTATGATTCTTTCATCTTGCACACTTCTCTACTTGTGCAGTAAGATAGCGCAGTGGGAGGCCATAATGGATGAGTCCCATCATTTGACCCTTCATCAGTGGCAATTTTCAGGATGGGAGTGTTGTGTGGTCAAGACTGACACCTTGATTAGAAGGGAATGTGACTTCAGGAACTTTCAAAATGGAGCAGAACTTGTAATAATGTATTAGCACGTTGACAAATTTTTGTTTTCTACCACACTTGGTGATATTATACTGTATATAAAGTGAACTACTAAACAGTTACTAATCCTTTTTCCTAAGCAGTACTCCATGCAAAATGACTAGTATTGTTATATATGATGTATATTTAGTGTATATGTATGTTAGGTAGACAAATGACTGCAGTATCATCCACATAATTGAAAATTTAAAAAAAAAGTACATGTTTGAGTTTGTTTGGGGCATAAGTGCCGGTTTATCTATTATACATGCTGGGATCATTCTGGTAGCCAAAACCAGTTCCAAGAAATAACAGTAGGCATAATGTGTATTTTCTTGAAATAACATGATGCACATAAGGATTGCGTCCCTTCTGCCGTCTGAGAGTTTCTTTTATTAGCAGCAACAGTTCTGTTGTTATTCCATAAATGTTTAATGTTCCCCATAAAGTCTTTGAAAGTTCTAACGTACTTATCAGAGGAGTAACATAGATGTGGACAGGCTGTGCACAGAAAGAAATATTCTCATCTGAAACACTCTTAGGATCCATAGGCAATTTAAAGGAAAACCATTTAAAAGGAGCGATTGCTCTAACAACACAAAAACGGTGGTAAAACTGTCCTTGTTAGCCATAGTAATCATTAACACTGCAGCTTTCAATTTTCTAGTGCAATTTAAAACAATTAAGTCTCGGCTCTAATTGAATGTCATGAGTAAAAAAGGAAAAACTTTTCTGTAAGAAAGTGTTGATAATTGAGATCCAATATATGCATTAGTGTATGATCAATTTCTTTACTTTTTAGCCTGAAAATGAGTCCACAGTGATCAGGCAACAGAGAAAGCAAGAAGGAGACTCTGCTGAATAGCTTGAGGTATAACCAGTAGAAAGAGGGAGATTGTGATCCTGTTGTGTATAGCTCCGGTGAGACCACATCTAGAATATTAACCTGGGAAAGATGGGTATCTACCTTTAAGAATGCATCTCATTTGGGACTAAGCTTAGAAATAAAACCAGGGTAGGTAGGATATCATTTATATGGTCTGATTGGAGGGACAGAAGGTAAATGGGTGGTGGCCGTGCACGACCAGGTGGAGGCAGCCACAACTCCACAATATTTGTACAAAAGACAACAAAAATAGGTCAGCATTTCCCAACAGAAATCCATAGGTGCACGTTAAACCATGGATGCTACATACAATAGAAGCAGAAACCAAACCAGACAGTAAGTGGAAACAGCACACAAAATACATTTACTATCAGAAGTATACATACCTATAATAAATACTCTAACCACATAAAAAAAATGCAAGGTTCTTGGTATATAATGTTATTAAATCATTTTGGCCCATCTACCAACGTCCAGGTGACCAAGCTTTCAGATGGGTCCTATTGATAATACCAGGTGGTTGAAACTTAACCTGGTGAAGATGGGTACCTACCTTTAAGAATGCCCATCTCTTGTGACTAAGCCTACAAGTAAAACGTATTGGTTTCTGCTTCTATTGTATGTTGCAGCCATGGTTTATCATGCACTTATGGATTTCTGTTGGGAAGTGCTGACCTATTTTATCTTTTTTTGTACAAATATTGTGGAAATGTGGCTGCCTCCACCTGGTTGTGCACGCCTGCCAATTTACCTTCTGTCCCTCCTATTGGGCCATATTAATGGTATCCTACCTTCCCCAATTCAAACTGCTTGACACATCAGAAAAGCATCCAGAGGAACTATGGCATAATACAGTCCACAATTATGGAAACAGCCAGTAAGCATCTCACCTATAAGAAGAAGGAAAAATGACGCTATTGGTTGTCCAAGCAAACCCTCAGAATAGCTGATAAAAGAAGAGCAGCAAAGGTGGCTGGCAACAAAGATGAAATATGGCAACTAAATGCTGATTTTCAGTGAGTGGCAAGAAAAGATAAGGAAATGGACTGGAATGAGTGTTGTAAACAACTCGAAGCAGAAGCCATAAAAGGCCATATGTGAGGCCTATTCTTAGAGGTCAAGATGGCCTGAAAACCTTTCTTGGCATGCAACAGCACAATGAAAGGCAAAAATGGGAAGGAACTGAATGACCAACAGAGTATTAAGGATAGGTAGAGGGAATACTCAAAGGAACTATATGCCTGCAACCACATACCTGGACCATTGCATGAGGTGAGCCAGTGGACTTCGAGCCCTCCCTTATGAAGTCAGAAGTGGTTATGGTAATGAAACAACTAGCCAAGAATAAAGCACCCGGCATAGATAACATACCGGCGAGTTATTGTTGCCAGTACCAGTGAAAACCATCACAGCGCTGTGCCAGGCAGTATGGGCAACTACACAATGGCCACAGGACTGGAAAAGATCTGTCTTCATCCCTCTACCAAAGAAAGGCAACTCCCAGAATTGCTTCAACAACTGAACAATAGCCCTCATTCCACATGCAAGCAAGATCCTACTCAAAATTTTACAGGAAAGACTGAGATCAGTAGTTGAAGCTTTACTCCCTGATGCGCGGGAATATTTCCAGCGAGGACGTGGCAATGGACCATGGAAAAAGCTTGAGAATACCAAAATATATCTACATGTGCTTCATCGACTACATCAAGGCCTTTGACTGCATCAACCATGACAAGCTATGGCAGGCCCTACAAGAGCTGGGAGTATCGGCACATCTAGTCAAGGAATTAAAACCACTTTATACCAGTCAAGAAGCCACTGTGAGAACACAGTATGGGGACACAGATTAGTTTGGGATCGGCAAAGATGTCCAACAGGGCTGCATCCTCTCACCCTTCTTGTTTAACCTGTATGTGTAAGTGATGATGCGTAAAATGGATCTAGACTAGAGATGAGTGAACCTACTCGACTCGGGTGTTTTCGAACTCGAGCACCACTTTTTCTGAGTAACTCACTACTCGGACGAAAAGATTCGGGGGGCGCTTGGGGGCAGGGGGCGGCGTGGTGGAGCGTGGGGTAGCAGTGGGGAACAGGGGGGAGCTCTCTCTCTCCCCCCCCCCCACTCCCTTATGCAACCCCCCGCTCACCCCCGGCGCCCACCGAATCTTTTCGTCCGAGTAGTGAGTTACTAGGAAAAAGCGGTGCTCGAGTTCAAAAACACCCTAACCGAGTAGATTCGCTCATCTCTAATCTAGACGAATTGGAAATCAGCGTGAAAATAGGTGAAGAAACATCAACAATCTCTGTTATGTGGATGACGCAACTCTACTTGCAGTAACAGAAGCAGGTCTGAAGTAGCTGATATGTAAGATTAAAACTTAAAGTGAAAAAATGGGCCTCTACCTGAATTTAAAGAAGACTAAAATTATGACAACTGCAAAAAATGGCCAAATTCAAATCAAAATCGGCAATGAGGTCATAAAATGCGTGTGAGGCTTTATCTTCCTTGGCTCAAAAATTGACCAGGCTGAAGAATCTATGCCAGAAATAAAATGTAGAATAGCACTGGGGCGAAGCGCGATGCTAAACATGGACAAAATCTAGAAAAGTAGGGATATTGGTATAGCTAAACACACGATAACTAAACACAGGATAGTGCAAACCACCATTTCCTCCATAGCATGTATGGATGTGAAAGCTGGACTGTGAAAAATCCTGAATCGTATAAGACCCAATATATCACTGGAGGGCAAGCTGACCAGACTCACGGATTTTGGCCATGTAATGCGAGCAGAGTCGCTAGAAAAATCTATAATGCTTGGACAGATTAGTGGCAAAAGAAGATCTGGTCACCAAAAGACATGATGGCTGATACTGTCAGATATCGCACAATTGAAAGAAGCAATGCAAAACCGAAAAACATGGAGTGAGCTCGCCTTTAGGGTTGCCGAGAGGCGTCAATGACTGAACGGCAAACAACAACAATCCAAATAAGCAGCAATGACCAGTCAGAGCAGTATGTAGAGTCTTAGACTACTGATGCATACTATACAGTATACACCAGGTAGTCAGAGAAGCTAGTGTGGCCATCTTTGTGTATCCAGGTCTGGAGGGTTGCTTTAACTGTGTTTACATCAGAGACTTTTTCCTAGAGACCAATTGCTACAGACTAAATGCCCCTGTATAATGAGAAAAGGCCTAGAGACTTTGCCAACATGGCCAGTTTATGTTCTGTATGCATTTTTAGCACTTCTTCTTCGATGCTGACTAAATCTTTCAATGGTTCTTCCTGGAGGGCGACTGACATGGCCCCTCTATCAGGAACCTTTTCAGAGGTACTCTACCCTAAAAGCACTGGTTCTGGATAGGAGAATCTCTACTATACTCAGTGATTAGCTTGGTTGCTTTGCAGCACTGGGGTTCTGGGTTTAAACCCCTCCAAGGATGACATGTGCATGAATTTTGTATGTTCTCCCTGTGTGTTGCGTTGGTTTACTCCAAACACTCCCAAACCATACAGACAGATGAATATAGACTGTGAGCCCCAATGGGGACACAACCCAATATCAAGTGATGTAAAGTGCTGCATAATATGTCCATGCTATATAAGGTTGACATAATATAGAATCCGATAGAACATGCTGAATGCTTCTGTTAGAATCTATATGAATCTAACAGAAAATACCTCTTTGATGATAGTGTCTCCATGACCACTCCATTCTGACAGTAAATGGGGCAATGAGTAGATGAGTATTTCCTGTGAGAAAACTACCAATTAATGATCAAAGAAGACTTGTAGAGCCAAAAATTATCTAGTGAGAAGAGGGGCACCTCTCTTCATATATTAACCCTTTGCAATGCAATTTTGGATTCAGGGTTTCCTAGGGGGCTTTCTCTTTCTGCCATTATACAATGGTGCCATCTGCGGGCTAGAGCCAGTACGGCGGCATGGGACATGCTGGAGAAGCCCCCGACAACAGAGTAGCCAGTAATATATAGTAAGAATACCCTGGCGGACGTCTTCCAACATCGGAGCTGTACAGCCTTCAATCAGAATGCCTTCAGACGTCAGACAGTGGATTGGAAAGGGTTAAGTGTATCCCCGACAGCTCTAGTGCACACCTGGTACCACCTGGCATACATTTCTGGTATAATTGATGCCAATTTCTGGCATATATTATACATGAATTTGTTGGTTCTGGACATCATACGCCACCTGAAGCTTCGCCCACTTTTTCAGAAAATATCGACGCCGATGCAAAATGAAGAAAAGTCACAAATTTTGCACAAATACCTGCTTGCGCAAAATTTGTGACTCTGTTATGCAAGGCGTAAAATTGTTTATAAATGTACCCCTTTATGTTGATAATATATAAATTACGTAAAGTGGAAAAAAAATGTGAAGAAATTACTTTTTGATGCATATTGCATAGGTAGTGAGAATACTTGGCTTCTATTTACTGGACATTTATAACCCTACATCAAGTCCAAATATAACGGAACAATAATCCTCAGTTACGCAGCAAATTTATCAACCTCTACAACACTTTGAAACCAAATTATGTAAGCTACTTTAGTAAATGATGTCTACGAATATGATAGAGGTTTCTATTTTACATTTACAAGATGATACACTTAGGAGCTGTTCATTAAGGGATTATTTATTAGGTGTTCTGCTAAGGAGAAGAAGCACTTCTAAGGCTTTACTGTCTCCATCTGTCATCTGATTGTGCTTAATTAAACACTTTACCATCGTGTAGCAAATGGCTCTTTTCAACACTGTTGCAAGATTGAAAGCATAGAAGTCATTGAACTCAAATACTGTACAACAGAAGGTTCAACTAAACTAAAAATAGTCTTGTTAGATGAAGTCCAGACCCAATCTCTATGTCCATTTACAGTATATACTTTATTAAATACGGTACACAATAAGCTGCTATGTTGAAACAAAAGATAATCAAGGACAGTTGGTTATAGCTTACCTGAATCAACACTACATGATAATGGCCTATTGCCATATTACAGAATTTCATTATCAAAAACAACTAGTCCACTCTTCACTTAGACAAATTTCCATCTTCTATTTCATAGACTTGTCCTGACTAGTGTTGCTCATAGTGATTGGCCAGGCAATGAAATCAGGCCAATTTTCGCAAAATTGAATTGCATCAGCCTGACCTGATTTCATATACAAATTAAGGAAATATCGGCTAGTCAGCAATAGTGTTGAGCAAATCCCAAAAATCCCTTTCCCCAGTCATTAGCACTGTTGTCTTGAAGCGCTCAGGTCCTAGGTTTGAATCTTGCCAAGGACAGTATCTACATCACTTTCTTTTTCTTGATAATCATCTTTATTGGAGCTCACAATCTATATTCACCCCAAGCAGCTGTTGTTCTTGGCCTGATTTGAGCTTTGGACCACAGTGCTGCAAGGCAACATCACTAACCACTGAGTCACTGTGCTTTTCCTTCCTTCTTTTTCCAATTCTTCCTCCTATGTAATATATATATGTGCGTGCGTGTGTGTGTATATATATATACATATATAACTACTATTAGGGATCCCAAAGAGAATATACAAACTCCATACAAAAGTCATCCTGGGTCAGATTTCCAGATTTGAATCCAGGACTCCAGTACTGCAAGGCAACAGCGCTAACCACTGAGGAACTATGCTTGTCCTTCCCCCTTTTTCAATTCCTTCTCCTCCTCCCTACTGCTCTTATAATATAATGAGTCGGTAAGGGAAAAGTGATTGGGTGCCCTTAGAGAGAAGAGGATAGGATCCAAAGGGCTTGGTTTGCGACGCGTTTTGGAGCTATCAGTTGCTCCTTTATCAAGCAAATGTAATGGAATTCAAAGAGAAGTAGACAAGAGCAAAAATCAGAAGCATAGAAAAGAGTATATAGGTAGGGTAAAGCATCACAAACCAACACTTTTGGATCCTATCCTCTTCTGTTGTCACTTTCATACCTGTTCTTTTTGGAACATTAAAAATCTTTTATACATTGAACCATTGAGATGAACACTCTTCTTGGGAATTGTTTCTTTGGGAGGTCTTCAGATTCAAGACCTCCAATATGAGTAAGTGCTCTACTATCAGACACCTAGTTGCACTCTGGCCTGTGAGTACCCGATCACTTTTCTCTTACTGACTCATTGTCTTTTCCCTGGATGCCCTAAATTGTATGCCTTCTGGTGTCCTTTGGATCTGGTGTGTGCTCTCCTTCTTGTGGTGGATTTGGTAACAATCTTGCCTTAATACACAAATAAAATAATAATACGTGTATATATACAGACTAGAGATGAGCGAACGCGTTCGTCCGAGCTTGATATTCGTGCGAATATTAGGGTGTTCATGCGGTGTTCTGGTTACTTTCACTTCCTTCCCTGAGACGTTAGCGCGCTTTTCTGGCCAATTGAAAGACAGGGAAGGCATTACAACTTCCCCCTGCAACGTTTAAGCCCTATACCACCCCCCTGCTGTGAGTGGCTGGCGAGATCAGGTGTTCGCCTAATATAAAAGTCGGCCCCTCCCGCGGCTCGCCTCAGATGCCTGGTGAGTTAGATGAGGGACAGTGCTGTTTGTACCGGAGCTGCTGTAGGGAAAGAATTGGTAGTTAGTGTAGGCTTCAAGACCCCCCAAAGGTCCTTATTAGGGCCACTGATAGCTGTGTGTTGGCTGCTGTTAGCAGTGGGATTTTTTTTTCTCAAAATCGGCTCTGCAGAGCGTTGCACCCGGCATTAGGGACAGAAGTGCTGCATAGGCAGGGAGAGTGTTAGGAGTGAGTGTAGCCTTCAAGAACCTCAACGGTCCTTTCTAGGGCCATATTTATCCGTGTGCAGTACTGTCCAGGCTGCTGTTAGCTGTGCTGCATTTTTTTTGGGCTTCTCAAAATCGCCTCTGCAGAGCATTCCACCCTCCATTGATACTGCAGGGAAAGAATTGTATAGGCAGGGCCACAACACAGTTATTATTCATAGAATATACGCAGTGCTGCCTTTTGGTGGAAAAACAAGTGAAAACAAATCTATTTGTCCAGCCTCTGTCCGTCCTTACGGGCGGTGGACACGTGTGAGCTGCTTGAACAACATTGCTAAATCATACGCACCCAGCTACGCTTTACTGCTGGCTTCGCCATTTGCTTTCCTTAATTGGGAAAAAAAATACCTGCTCTGCCAGAGTTATAATAACTCTGCTACCCTCACGTTCTGTGACACATTAGCAGGGACACAGCACAGTTATTAAACTTCTCATGTTCATTGAATATACGCAGTGCTGCCTTTTGGTGGAAAAACAAGTGAAAACAAATCTATTTGTCCAGCCTCTGTCCGTCCTTACGGGCGGTGGACACGTGTGAGCTGCGTGAAAAACATTGCTAAATCATACGCACCCAGCTACGCTTTACTGCTGGCTTCGCCATTTGCTTTCCTTAATTGGGAAAAAAATACCTGCTCTGCCAGAGTTATAATAACTCTGCTACCCTCACGTTCTGTGACACATTAGCAGGGACACAGCACAGTTATTAAACTTAGATTATTCATTCACTAGAGGCAGTGGGGCCTTTCGTTTTCCAAAAAGGGAAAAAATTATATTTGGCCTGCAGTCTTGCGCCAATTTATTTCCTGCCTGTTAAATCAAATCACTGGTAATACAGCATGCTGAGGGGTAGGGGTAGGCCTAGAGGACGTGGACGCGGCCGAGGACGCGGAGGGCCAAGTCAGGGTGTGGGCACAGGCCGAGCTCCTGATCCCGGTGTGTCGCAGCCGACTGCTGCGCGATTAGGAGAGAGGCACGTTTCTGGCGTCCCCACATTCATCGCCCAATTAATGGGTCCACGCGGGAGACGGTTATTAGAAAATGAGCAGTGTGAGCAGGTCCTGTCCTGGATGGCAGAAAGTGCTTCGAGCAACCTATCGTCAACACGCAGTTCTGCGCCGTCCACTGCTGCAAATCCGAATCCTCTGTCTGCTGCTCCTCCTTCCTCCCAGCCTCCTCACTCCACTACAATGACACCTGCTCAGGAGCGGGAACACTCCCAGGAACTGTTCTCGGGCCCCTGCTTAGATTGGGCAGCAGCGGTTCCTCTCCCACCAGAGGAGTTTATCGTCACTGATGCCCAACCATTCGAAAGTTCCCGGGGTCCGAGGGAAGAGGCTGGGGACTTCCGCCAACTGTCTCAACAACTTTCTGTGGGTGAGGAGGACGATGACGATCAGACACAGTTGTCTTGCAGTGAGGTAGTAGTAAGGGCAGTAAGTCCAAGGGAGCAGCGCACAGAGGATTCGGAGGAAGAGCAGCAGGACGATGAGGTGACTGACCCCACCTGGTGTGCAACGCTTACTCAGGAGGACAGGTCTTCAGAGGGGGAGTCAAGGGCATCAGCAGGGCAGGTTGCAAGAGGCAGTGCGGTGGCCAGGGCCAGGGGTAGAGGCAGGGCCAGACCGAATAATCCACCAAGTGTTTCCCAAAGCGCCCCCTCGCGCCATGCCACCCTGCAGAGGCCGAGGTGCTCTAAGGTCTGGCAGTTTTTCACAGAGACGCCTGACGACCGACGAACAGTGGTGTGCAACCTTTGTTGCGCAAAGCTCAGCCGGGGAGCCAACACCAACAGCCTCACCACCACCACCATGCGCAGACATATGATGGCCAAGCACCCCACAAGGTGGGACGAAGGCCGTTCACCGCCTCCGGTTTGCACCCCTGCCTCTCCCCCTGTGCCCCAACCTGCCACTGAGATGCAACCCCCCTCTCAGGACACAGGCACTGCCGCCTCATGGCCTGCACCCACACCCTCATCTCCGCTGTCCTCGGCCCCATCCAGCAGTGTAGTTCAGCGCACCGTTCAGCCGTCGCTTGCGCAAGTGTTCGAGCGCAACCGCAAGTACGCCGCCACGCACCCGCACGCTCAAACGTTAACCGTCCGCATAGCAAAATTCATCAGCCTTGAGATGCTGCCGTATAGGGTTGTGGAAACTGAGTCCTTCAAAAGTATCATGGAGGCGGCGGCCCCGCGCTACTCAGTTCCCAGTCGCCACTACTTTTCCCGATGTGCCGTCCCAGCCCTGCACGACCACGTCTCCCGCAACATTGTGCGCGCCCTCACCAACGCGGTTACTGCCACGGTCCACTTAACTACGGACACGTGGACAAGCACAGGCGGGCAGGGCCACTACATCTCCCTGACGGCACATTGGGTGAATTTAGTGGAGGCTGGGACAGAGTCAGAGCCTGGGACCGCTCACGTCCTACCCACCCCCAGAATTGCGGGCCCCAGCTCGGTGCTGGTATCTGCGGAGGTGTATGCTTCCTCCACTAAAGCACCCTCCTCCTCCTCCTCCTCCTCTGTCTCGCAATCAAGATGTGTTAGCAGCAGCATGTCGCCAGCAGTCGGTGTCGCGCGGTGTGGCAGCACAGCGGTGGGCAAGCGTCAGCAGGCCGTGCTGAAACTACTCAGCTTAGGCGATAAGAGGCACACGGCCCACGAACTGCTGCAGGGTCTGACAGAGCAGACCGACCGCTGGCTTGCGCCGCTGAGCCTCCAACCGGGCATGGTCGTGTGTGACAACGGGCGTAACCTGGTGGCGGCTCTGCAGCTTGGCAGCCTCACGCACGTGCCATGCCTGGCCCACGTCTTTAATTTGGTGGTTCAGCGCTTTCTGAAAAGCTACCCACGCTTGTCAGACCTGCTCGTAAAGGCGCGCCGGCTCTGCGCACATTTCCGCAAGTCCCACACGGACGCTGCCACCCTGCGCACCCTGCAACATCACTTTAAGCTGCCAGTGCACCGACTGCTGTGCGACGTGCCCACACGGTGGAACTCTACGCTCCACATGTTGGCCAGGCTCTATGAACAACGTAGAGCTATAGTCGAATACCAACTCCAACATGGGCGGCGCAGTGGGAGTCAGCCTCCTCAATTCCTTTCAGAAGAGTGGGCCTGGTTGGCAGACATCTGCCATGTCCTTGGTAATTTTGAGGAGTCTACCCAGGTGGTGAGCGGCGATGCTACAATCATTAGCGTCACCATTCCTCTGCTATGCATCTTGAGAAATTCCCTGCAAACCATAAAGGCAGCTGCTTTGCGCTCGGAAACGGGGGCGGGGGAAGACAGTATGCCGCTGGATAGTCAGGGCACCCTCCTGTCTATTTCTCAGCGCGTACAGGAGGAGGAGGAGGAGCATGAGGAGGATGAGGAGGAGGGGGAAGAGACAGCTTGGGCCGCTGCTGACGGTACACCGGCTGATTGCCTGTCATCCTTTCAGCGTGTATGGCCTGAGGAGGAGGAGGAGGAGGAGGATCCTGAAAGTGATCTTCCTAGTGAAGACAGCCATGTGTTGCGTACAGGTACCCTGGCACACATGGCTGACTTCATGTTAGGATGCCTTTCTCGTGACCCTCGCGTTGCACGCATTCTGGCCACTACGGATTACTGGGTGTACACACTGCTCGATCCACGGTATAAGGAGAACCTGCCCACTCTGATTCCCGAAGAGGAAAGGGGTTCGAGAGTGTTGCTATACCACAGGACCCTTGCGGACAAGCTGATGGTAAAATTCCCAGCCGACAGCGCTAGTGGCAGAAGGCGCAGTACCGAGGGCAAGGTAGCAGGGGATGTGCGTAGATCGAGCAGCATGTACATCCCAGGCAGTGCAACAGTCTTTAAGGGCCTGGCCAGCTTTATGGCTCCCCACCAAGACTGTGTCACCGCTCCCCAGTCACGGCTGAGTCGGCGGGAGCACTGTAAAAGGATGGTGAGGGAGTACGTAGCGGATCGCACGACCATCCTTGGTGACGCCTCTGCCCCCTACAACTACTGGGTGTCGAAGCTGGACATGTGGCCTGAACTAGCGCTGTATGCCCTGGAGGTGCTTGCTTGTCCTGCGGCTAGCGTGTTGTCGGAGAGGGTGTTTAGTGCGGCTGGGGGAATCATCACAGATAAGCGTAGCCGCTTGTCAACCGACAGTGCCGACAGGCTAACACTCATCAAGATGAACAAAGGCTGGATTTCCCCAGACTTCTGTTCTCCACCAGCGGACAGCAGCGATACGTAAGCAATACGTAGGCTGCACCCGCGGATGGAAGCTACGTTCTCTCTCACCATCCAAAACGGGGACATTTCTGCTTCATCAATCTGTGTCTAATATTCCTCCTCCTCCTCCTCCTGCTCCTCCTCCTGAAACCTCACGTAATCACGCTGAACGGGCAATTTTTCTTAGGGCCACAAGGCTCACTCAAATAATTTTTCAGAACAATTTTTATAAGTTTCAATGCGCTTAAAAGCATTGGAACTTTAACTTGAACCAATTTTTCGTTACACTGGGCTGCCTCCAGGCCTAGTTACCACTTAAGCCACATTAACCAAAGCGATTAATGGGTTTCACCTGCCCTCTTGGCTGGCCATGGCCAATTTTTGGGATGTACATTAGTACTGTTGATACAGCAATTTTTGTGGGCCCTCGCCTACAGTGTAATCAAATTAATTTTTAGCCCACCTGCATTACAGCTGACGTTACCTCAGCTGTGTTGGGCAATGCAATGGGATATTTTTATGTACCGCCGGTGGGTTCCAGGGAGCCACCCATGCTGTAGGTGCACACTGAGTTTTTAATACATCTGTACACTTCTAAAGAACCCGTCTGACTGGGGCATGCAGTGTGGGCCGAAGCCCACCTGTATTACGCACGACATTACTACCTCAGCTGTGTTGGGCAATGCAATGGGATATTTCTATGTACCGCCGGTGGCTTCCTGGCACCCACCCAGGCAGTGGGTCCACAGGGAGTTTAACCTACATGTGTCCACTTGTAAAGAACCCCAGTCTGACTGGGGCATGCAGTGTGGGCCGAAACCCACCTGCATTAACCCTTTCCAGTCCACTGTGTGACCTGTGAAGACATTAGGGTTTAAGGCTGTACAGCTCCGTTGTTGGTAGACGTCCGTCGGGGTTCTCTTACTGTATATTGCCAGCCTCTCTGCTGTCGGAGCCTATCCTACGTGTCAGCTCATGCAGTACTGGCTTTAGCCAGCATATAGCGCCGTTGTATAACAGCAGAAAAAGAGTAAGCCCCCTAGGAAAACCATATACAAATTGGATTGGAAAGGGTTAAGCACAACATTACTACCTCAGCTGTGTTGGGCAATGCAATGGGATATTTCTATGTACCGCCGGTGGCTTCCTGGCACCCACCCATGCTGTAGGTGCACACGGAGTTTTTACTACATCTGTACACTTATAAAGAACCCCAGTCAGACTGGGGCATGCAGTGTGGGCCGAAGCCCACCTGCATTAAGCACGACATTACTACATTAGCTGTGTTGGGCAATGCAATGGGATATTTCTGTGTACCGCCGGTGGGTTCCAGGGAGCCACCCATGCTGTGGGTCGACAGGGACTTCACAATAGGGAGTTGTACCTGCCTGTGTCTATGAATTAAAAAGCCCGGTCTGACTGGGGCATGCAGACACCTTGACAGAATGAATAGTGTGTGGCACATAGGTTCCCCATTGCTATGCCCACGTGTGCAGCTCCTGATGGCGGTGGCACAGGATTCTATTTCTCATTGCTTCTGTACAGCATTGTGGGCTATCGCTCCGCCACTTTTAAAGAGGGTCGCTGCCTAGCCGTGCCAACCTCTGCAGTGTGTGCCTGCGGTCCCTCGTCATGGCAGACGCAATTCTAAATAGACATGAGCGTGGTGTGGCATGAGGGCAGCTGAAGGCTGCCCAGGGACACTTTGGTGTGCGCTGTGGGGGGGGAGGGGGGGCGGTTGGGCAGCATGTAACCCAGGAGAAGTGTCAGTGGAGTGTCATGCAGGCAGTGATTGTGCTTTGTTGGAGGTAGTGTGGTGCTTAGCAAAGGTATGCCATGCTAATGAGGGCTTTTCAGAAGTAAAAGTTGTTGGGAGGGGGGGGGCCCACTCTTGCCGGTATTGTGGCTTAATAGTGGGACCTGTGAACTTGAGATGCAGCCCAACATGTAGCCCCTCGCCTGCCCTATCCGTTTCTGTGTCATTCCCATCACTTTCCTGAATTGCCCAGATTTTCACACATGAAAACCTTAGCGAGCATCGGCGAAATACAAAAATGTTCTGGTCGCCCATTGACTTCAATGGGGTTCGTTGTTCGAAACGAACCCTCGAGCATCACGGGAAGTTCGTTCCGAATAACGAACACCCGAACATTTTGGTGTTCGCTCATCTCTAATACAGACACATATATTCATATCTTCACATAAATAATCAAAGCGCTGTCCCTAAATTGTTTTTTTCCTCTTATAGTATAAAGATTATTTAAAGAAGAAGAAACCCATGCAGATATCATACTTAACCCCTTAAGGACCAGGCTGTTTTGTACCTTAAGGACCAGACACAATTTAGGGATTTTACCCATGTGGTGGTTTTACTGCCCTAGTTTTTCCTTTAGCTACCAAAATTATTTTTTCTGTGTTTTTTTTTTTTTCGTGACATACAAGGCTATTGTTTAAATATCTTTTTTACTGACTTTTTTCCGTGTTTATTGGGGGTAAAAAGCTGAAAAAATGTGTTTTTTTTTAACATTTCTAGTTATTCTTTTTTAATTAGTATATTTACACTAAAATAAGGTACGGATTCCTCATTTTGTTTCAGACGTTTTGATATATAATATGTTTGGTTTTGGTTTACAAGGCGCATACGGCGACGGTTTTGGTTGGCATCGGTTTTGGTATTTCTTATGTATATATTGTTGTTTTATTCTGTAAATTTGTTCTACTGATGTATGTAATTATGTTTTTTTTATATTTATGTCCCCCATGATGTCATGTAAGACCTCTGGGGAACATTCACATGTTGTTTTTTTTTTTATTTGACATTTTTCCACTGTAGCTGGGGCATCCATAAGAGCCCCAGTTACAGGAAAAAGCAATACCTGCAGTGACATTAGTCACTGGCAGAGCTGCTCAGGGTCTAGTATGACCCTCCAGCTCTGCTGTAGCAGGGAACCCCGTCTGTCACATGACCCCCCAGCTCCCAGAGTGAAAGTTACACTTTGCTTTCACTTTCTAGTACACAGCGCTCATTGAGCACTGTGTACTCAGGGAAGCAGAAGGCAGAAAGGGTTCAATACCCCTCCTGCCTTCTCCTTTGGGTTATCAGCTGTCACAAACAGCTGATAACTTGTCCTGCCTCTGATTGATTGCAGAGCAGGAGGCTTAAAGCGCCGCTGTAATTTTACACATGGCTAAGCTTTAAGCCCAGGACCAGGCGCCGTAAATTTACAGTGCCTTGTCCTAAACAGGTTAACAAGATTTGAACTTGAGGACTACAAGGCAACAATGCTAACCACTAAACCACTGAAAAGGAGGAGGAAGAAGTGGAAGACTTTTTATTATATCGCTGCATTGGAGATCGTCTGGAGGCCAAATTAGTTAACCCCATTTTTACTCCCATTGACTTTAATGGGAATCAGGATCAAGTCATTTCAATTTCCCATTATTTTAAGAAGATCCGGTTGATCCTAAACTGATTAATCCAATGCTCCCTCACCACTAGTCCTGACAAACGCTGATCCTTACGAAATCTATCCACAAGTCCTACAAATGTAAAAAAGCAAATCAGGCAATTTAGGCTTATTCACACCTTGCCATATTATGCCTTCGCACAGCGCCTGACTTTGAATGCAACCATGATATGGCACCCATAGAAGTTATTGGGGCTCCACTGTACCCCCTTATGCCATTGAAAAATACAGAAGCTTTAAAAAAAAAAATTCATGCAGAAGAATAATTATAGTATGCTTCATGGTGTTATAGAGATATAATATGTTTTCCCATAATTTATTACTTCCAAGTATGAATATATCAGTAACACTTGGCTGCTTATTTCAAAGATAAAATGTAGTTGACACCATAGGACAGAAATTAATCTTCTGATCTCCAAGTAGCTTCAATCCCCTTCCCTTCTGCACCTTCTCTAAATAAAACACTCTTCAATTACAAGCAGGGCTTTCATCCTCATTGTTCATATTTAGAGATGAGCGAACGCGTTCGTCCGAGCTTGATATTCGTGCGAATATTAGGGTGTTCGGGATGTTCGTTATTCGTAACGAACACCATGCGGTGTTCTGGTTACTTTCACTTCCTTCCCTGAGACGTTAGCGCGCTTTTCTGGCCAATTGAAAGACAGGGAAGGCATTACAACTGCCCCCTGCAACGTTTAAGCCCTATACCACCCCCCTGCTGTGAGTGGCTGGCGAGATCAGGTGTTCGCCTAATATAAAAGTCGGCCCCTCCCGCGGCTCGCCTCAGATGCCTGGTGAGTTAGATGAGGGACAGTGCTGTTTGTACCGGAGCTGCTGTAGGGAAAGAATTGGTAGTTAGTGTAGGCTTCAAGACCCCCCAAAGGTCCTTATTAGGGCCACTGATAGCTGTGTGTTGGCTGCTGTTAGCAGTGGCATTTTTTTTTTCTCAAAATCGGCTCTGCAGAGCGTTGCACCTGGCATTAGGGACAGAAGTGCTGCATAGGCAGGGAGAGTGTTAGGAGTGAGTGTAGCCTTCAAGAACCTCAACGGTCCTTTCTAGGGCCATATTTATCCGTGTGCAGTACTGTCCAGGCTGCTGTTAGCTGTGCTGCATTTTTTTTGGGCTTCTCAAAATCGCCTCTGCAGAGCATTCCACCCTCCATTGATACTGCAGGGAAAGAATTGTATAGGCAGGGCCACAACACAGTTATTATTCATTGAATATACGCAGTGCTGCCTTTTGGTGGAAAAACAAGTGAAAACAAATCTATTTGTCCAGCCTCTGTCCGTCCTTACGCCTGTGGACACGTGTGAGCTGCGTGAAAAACATTGCTAAATCAGACGCACCCAGCTACGCTTTACTGCTGGCTTCGCCATTTGCTTTCCTTAATTGGGAAAAAAAATACCTGCTCTGCCAGAGTTATAATAACTCTGCTACCCTCACGTTCTGTGACACATAAGCAGGGACACAGCACAGTTATTAAACTTCTCATGTTCATTGAATATACGCAGTGCTGCCTTTTGGTGGGAAAAAACTGAAAACAAATCTATTTGTCCAGCCTCTGTCCGTCCTAACGCCTGTGGACACGTGTGAGCTGCGTGAAAAACATTGCTAAATCATACGCACCCAGCTACGCTTTACTGCTGGCTTCGCCATTTGCTTTCCTTAATTGGGAAAAAAAATACCTGCTCTGCCAGAGTTATAATAACTCTGCTACCCTCACGTTCTGTGACACATAAGCAGGGACACAGCACAGTTATTAAACTTCTCCTGTTCATAGAATATACGCAGTGCTGCCTTTTGGTGGGAAAAAACTGAAAACAAATCTATTTGTCCAGCCTCTGTCCGTCCTAACGCCTGTGGACACGTGTGAGCTGCGTGAAAAACATTGCTAAATCATACGCACCCAGCTACGCTTTACTGCTGGCTTCGCCATTTGCTTTCCTTAATTGGGAAAAAAAATACCTGCTCTGCCAGAGTTATAATAACTCTGCTACCCTCACGTTCTGTGACACATAAGCAGGGACACAGCACAGTTATTAAACTTAGATTATTCATTCACTAGAGGCAGTGGGGCCTTTCGTTTTCCCAAAAGGGCAAAAATTATATTTGGCCTGCAGTCTTGCGCCAATTTATTTCCTGCCTGTTAAATCAAATCACTGGTAATACAGCATGCTGAGGGGTAGGGGTAGGCCTAGAGGACGTGGACGCGGCCGAGGACGCGGAGGGCCAAGTCAGGGTGTGGGCACAGGCCGAGCTCCTGATCCCGGTGTGTCGCAGCCGACTGCTGCGCGATTAGGAGAGAGGCACGTTTCTGGCGTCCCCACATTCATCGCCCAATTAATGGGTCCACGCGGGAGACGGTTATTAGAAAATGAGCAGTGTGAGCAGGTCCTGTCCTGGATGGCAGAAAGTGCTTCGAGCAACCTATCGTCAACACGCAGTTCTGCGCCGTCCACTGCTGCAAATCCGAATCCTCTGCCTGCTGCTCCTCCTTCCTCCCAGCCTCCTCACTCCACTACAATGACACCTGCTCAGGAGCGGGAACACTCCCAGGAACTGTTCTCGGGCCCCTGCTCAGATTGGGCAGCAGCGGTTCCTCTCCCACCAGAGGAGTTTATAGTCACTGATGCCCAACCATTCGAAAGTTCCCGGGGTCCGGGGGATGAGGCTGGGGACTTCCGCCAACTGTCTCAACAACTTTCTGTGGGTGAGGAGGACGATGACGATCATACACAGTTGTCTTGCAGTGAGGTAGTAGTAAGGGCAGTAAGTCCGAGGGAGCAGCGCACAGAGGATTCGGAGGAAGAGCAGCAGGACGATGAGGTGACTGACCCCACCTGGTGTGCAACGCTTACTCAGGAGGACAGGTCTTCAGAGGGGGAGTCAAGGGCATCAGCAGGGCAGGTTGCAAGAGGCAATGCGGTGGCCAGGGCCAGGGGTAGAGGCAGGGCCAGACCGAATAATCCACCAAGTGTTTCCCAAAGCGCCCCCTCGCGCCATGCCACCCTGCAGAGGCCGAGGTGCTCTAAGGTCTGGCAGTTTTTCACAGAGACGCCTGACGACCGACGAACAGTGGTGTGCAACCTTTGTTGCGCAAAGCTCAGCCGGGGAGCCAACACCAACAGCCTCACCACCACCACCATGCGCAGGCATATGATGGCCAAGCACCCCACAAGGTGGGACGAAGGCCGTTCACCGCCTCCGGTTTGCACCCCTGCCTCTCCCCCTGTGCCCCAACCTGCCACTGAGATGCAACCCCCCTCTCAGGACACAGGCACGACCGTCTCATGGCCTGCACCCACACCCTCACCTCCGCTGTCCTCGGCCCCATCCACCAATGTCTCGCACCGCACCGTCCAGCCGTCGCTAGCGCAACTGTTGGAGCGCAAGTGCAAGTACGCAGCCACGCACCCGCACGCTCAAACGTTAACCGTCCGCATCGCAAAATTCATCAGCCTTGAGATGCTGCCGTATAGGGTTGTGGAAACGGAGTCCTTCAAAAGTATCATGGAGGCGGCGGCCCCGCGCTACTCAGTTCCCAGTCGCCACTACTTTTCCCGATGTGCTGTCCCAGCCCTGCACGACCACGTCTCCCGCAACATTGTACGCGCCCTCACCAACGCGGTTACTGCCACGGTCCACTTAACTACGGACACGTGGACAAGCACAGGCGGGCAGGGCCACTACATCTCCCTGACGGCACATTGGGTGAATTTAGTGGAGGCTGGGACAGAGTCAGAGCCTGGGACCGCTCACGTCCTACCCACCCCCAGAATTGCGGGCCCCAGCTCGGTGGTGGTATCTGCGGAGGTGTATGCTTCCTCCACTAAAGCACACTCCTCCTCCTCCTCCTCCTCTGTCTCGCAATCAAGATGTGTTAGCAGCAGCATGTCGCCAGCAGTCGGTGTCGCGCGGTGTGGCAGCACAGCGGTGGGCAAGCGTCAGCAGGCCGTGCTGAAACTACTCAGCTTAGGCGATAAGAGGCACACGGCCCACGAACTGCTGCAGGGTCTGACACAGCAGACCGACCGCTGGCTTGCGCCACTGAGCCTCCAACCGGGCATGGTCGTGTGTGACAACGGCCGTAACCTGGTGGCGGCTCTGCAGCTCGGCAGCCTCACGCACGTGCCATGCCTGGCCCACGTCTTTAATTTGGTGGTTCAGCGCTTTCTGAAAAGCTACCCACGCTTGTCAGACCTGCTCGTAAAGGCGCGCCGGCTCTGCGCACATTTCCGCAAGTCCCACACGGACGCTGCCACCCTGCGCACCCTGCAACATCACTTTAAGCTGCCAGTGCACCGACTGCTGTGCGACGTGCCCACACGGTGGAACTCTACGCTCCACATGTTGGCCAGGCTCTATGAACAACGGAGAGCTATAGTCGAATACCAACTCCAACATGGGCGGCGCAGTGGGAGTCAGCCTCCTCAATTCCTTTCAGAAGAGTGGGCCTGGTTGGCAGACATCTGCCATGTCCTTGGTAATTTTGAGGAGTCTACCCAGGTGGTGAGCGGCGATGCTACAATCATTAGCGTCACCATTCCTCTGCTATGCATCTTGAGAAATTCCCTGCAAACCTTAAAGGCAGCTGCTTTGCGCTCGGAAACGGGGGCGGGGGAAGACAGTATGCCGCTGGATAGTCAGGGCACCCTCCTGTCTATTTCTCAGCGCGTACAGGAGGAGGAGGAGGAGCATGAGGAGGATGAGGGGGAAGAGACAGCTTGGGCCGCTGCTGACGGTACACCGGCTGATTGCCTGTCATCCTTTCAGCGTGTATGGCCTGAGGAGGAGGAGGAGGAGGAGGAGGATCCTGAAAGTGATCTTCCTAGTGAGGACAGCCATGTGTTGCGTACTGGTACCCTGGCACACATGGCTGACTTCATGTTAGGATGCCTTTCTCGTGACCCTCGCGTTGCACGCATTCTGGCCACGACGGATTACTGGGTGTACACACTGCTCGATCCACGGTATAAGGAGAACCTGCCCACTCTGATTCCCGAAGAGGAAAGGGGTTCGAGAGTGTTGCTATACCACAGGACCCTTGCGGACAAGCTGATGGTAAAATTCCCAGCCGACAGCGCTAGTGGCAGAAGGCGCAGTTCCGAGGGCCATGTTGCAGGGGATGTGCGTAGATCGAGCAGCATGTACATCCCAGGCAGTGCAACAGTCTTTAAGGGCCTGGCCAGCTTTATGGCTCCCCACCAAGACTGTGTCACCGCTCCCCAGTCACGGCTGAGTCGGCGGGAGCACTGTAAAAGGATGGTGAGGGAGTACGTAGCGGATCGCACGACCATCCTTGGTGACGCCTCTGCCCCCTACAACTACTGGGTGTCGAAGCTGGACACGTGGCCTGAACTAGCCCTGTATGCCCTTGAGGTGCTTGCTTGTCCTGCGGCTAGCGTCTTGTCGGAAAGGGTGTTTAGTGCGGCTGGGGGAATCATCACAGATAAGCGTAGCCGCTTGTCAACCGACAGTGCCGACAGGCTAACACTCATCAAGATGAACAAAGGCTGGATTTCCCCAGACTTCTGTTCTCCACCAGCGGACAGCAGCGATACGTAAGCAATACGTAGGCTGCACCCGCGGATGGAAGCTACGTTCTCTCTCACCATCCAAAACGGGGACATTTCTGCTTCATCAATCTGTGTCTAATATTCCTCCTCCTCCTCCTGAAACCTCACGTAATCACGCTGAACGGGCAATTTTTCTTAGGGCCACAAGGCTCACTCAAATAATTTTTCAGAACAATTTTTATAAGTTTCAATTAGCTTAAAAGCGTTGGAACTTTAACTTGAACCAATTTTTCGTTACACTGGGCTGCCTCCAGGCCTAGTTACCACTTAAGCCACATTAACCAAAGCGATTCACCTGCCATCTTGGTTGGGCATGGCCAATTTTTACTGAGGTACATTAGTACTGTTGGTACACCAATTTTTTGGGGCCCTCACCTACAGTGTAATCATAGTAATTTCTATGTTCTTCGCCTGCACTCATGGTACAGAAAGGTGTGTGGGGTTGGCCTACACTTTAGCTACATAAATGTCACTTGTGCCTTGGCTATACTAAGGCTACTGAAATGGAACGAAGACTGCGCTCCCGCTATACTGCTGCTTCAGAATTGTTACTGGGGCCTGTCTTGAGTGCTACTATTGCTTACATGGAACGAAGACTGCGCTCCCGCTATACTGCTGCTTCAGAATTGTTACTGGGGCCTGTCTTGAGTGCTACTATTGCTTACATGGAACGGACACGTGGAGAGGACACGTAGTGCCTCAAAAACATCCCCCTCCTCCTCCAACAGGGAAAACATTGTTGGCAAATGCCTTTGCATTGGTTCGTCTGGTGGCAGTCCAAGAATTTCACCTTTACCGACACTACAAGAGAGCCCCCCCACCATCCCCCCACCACGGCCCACTTAATCCTGGCCACATTCCGAAAACCAACAAAATACAACCGTGGTACTAGGTCCGCAGTCACCACCACATTACCACCAACGCGGTTACTGTTAAGGTGCATATTACCAGTCTGACTGGGGCATGCAGACACCTTGACAGAATGAATAGTGTGTGGCACATAGGTTCCCCATTGCTATGCCCACGTGTGCAGCTCCTGATGGCGGTGGCACAGGATTATATTTCTCATTGCTTCTGTACAGCATTGTGGGCTATCACCCCGCCCCTATTAAAGAGGGTCGCTACCTAGCCGTGCCAACCTCTGCAGTGTGTGCCTGCGGTCCCTCGTCATGGCAGACGCACTTCTAAATAGACATGAGGGTGGTGTGGCATGAGGGCAGCTGAAGGCTGCGCAGGGACAGTTTGGTGTGCGCTGTGGGGGGGAGGGGGTGCGGTTGGGCAGCATGTAACCCAGGAGAAGTGTCAGTGGTGTGTCATGCAGGCAGTGATTGTGCTTTGTTGGAGGTAGTGTGGTGCTTAGCAAAGGTATGCCATGCTAATGAGGGCTTTTCAGAAGTAAAAGTTGTTGGGGGGGGGGGGGCCCACTCTTGCCGCTATTGTGGCTTAATAGTGGGACCTGGGAACTTGAGATGCAGCCTAACATGTAGCCCCTCGCCTGCCCTATCCGTCACTGTGTCATTCCCATCACTTTCCTGAATTGCCCAGATTTTCACACATGAAAACCTTAGCGAGCATCGGCGAAATACAAAAATGTTCTGGTCGCCCATTGACTTCAATGGGGTTCGTTGTTCGAAACGAACCCTCGAGCATCACGGGAAGTTCGTTCCGAATAACGAACACCCGAACATTTTGGTGTTCGCTCATCTCTATTCATATTGTTTATTAGTTGGTTAGTGTAGGTAATGTGTGATTTTGTAGGTATATGTCCCATCTCATCTTTTAAGGAGCTGCAAAATATGTTGGTGCTATAGATATAAAGATTATTAATCCCATGCCATACATAGGCATGATATAGCAGCACATGCCAGGACCCTGGGTGTTTTTGTACAGGCTCTGTGCACTCTTGTGCCCTGATCTCTAATTTTGTTTGTCAGTTACTAATACTTATGCATCTGTGGCCCCTGACAACCATAACTCCCAGTTTCTAGGCAAACGGACACTTCCACTTCTCCATCTCCATCTCCCGTCTTCTGTCATGGCTCTGCTGTTTCATGCCACAGTTATCTAGCTTAGACTGCACATCACCATAAGGTTGCTAAGGCAATGTGCACCCAAAAATGATGCCAAACCTAGCAAGCTATTCAAAGAGGACTTGTTCTTCCATGCATTACCTGCTGATTGCGGTGGATTCCTATCCTGGCTTTCGCTTGCTGTGTTATTGTTCATTATTTGCTTCCTGACTGACTCGTATCCTGACCTCCGCGTTGTTTTTGGATATTTTCTCTGATTCACTTTTTGATTGTCTATTACATGTTGTTCTAATCCTGGCTCTGATCCTCGGTTCCATTCTTGACTATGTTTCTATCTTATTTTCTGGCTTGTTATGACTTGAGTGCTCTCATATTAAAGCCACTATGTTATTTCCTCCCTATGCTGATCTCTCCTTTAACTCCTACATCCAAACTCTGGCCCAAACATGTCATCTGCACCTCAAGGACATTGCAAGACAACGCTCCTTTCTCACTGCGGATGCACTAAAAACGCTCACTGTTGCTCTCATCCACTCTTGGCTTGAATACTGCAACTCGTTGCTGATCGGCCTCCCCCACGTCAGACTCTCCCCTCTCCAATCCATCCTGAATGCGGCAGCCAGGCTCATCTTCCTGTCCAGCCGCTACTTGGTTGCCTCTGCCCTGTGCCAGTCACTGCACTGGCTGCCAGTCAAATACAGGGTACAGTTCCAACTCACCACCCTCATCCACAAAACTCTCCATACCACCACGCGACCCTACATTGCTTCCCTCATTTCAATCCACCACACAGCTTGCGCCCTCTGCTCTGCTAATGAAATCAGATTAAGTGCCCCTTTAATTCGAACCTCTCATTCCCGCCTCCAGAGCTTCTCTAGAGCAGCACCAGTCCTCTGGAACGCGCTACCCAAAACTACCCAGGCAATCCCTGACACCCAAAATTTCAGGCGTGCGCTAAAAACGCACCTCTTCAGGGAGACATACCACATCTTCTAAATCAAACCCCTCTTTACTCCACCTGATAACATGCTCCCTGACCTACTGACTGCAAATTTTGCTAGCCGCCATCAACCTCTCCCTAAAGTCACACTGATTCAGCCATCACAGGGCTTATGTGTGCATCGTCTATGTGTATAGCATCCCTCACTCTCCACCTTACCATAACGTGCACATCTCCAGTCCCTTTACCTTCTGTATCACCCCATTATTTGTAGTATGTAAGCCCCTCACGCCTACTGTGTCCATCAACTGATTACTACATGTAACTGTGGTTTTTGTATCTTTGTTTTTTGTATATGTTCTCCCCTGTTTTGCAAGCACTGCAGAATATGTTGGCGCTATATGAATAAAGATTATTATTATTATTATTACTATGCTACTTTTGTATCACTGTGACCACTGCCAATGTGTGACTATTCTGGGAAATGCAACCTGGGGAACTTGCTCTAGCAATATCCATACCTCCTTATGGGACATATAGTTAATCTAAAAAGGTTGAACTAGATGGACCTATGTCTTTTTTCAATCTAACTAACTAAAATCTAAAAAGTCAGGCTCTGCAGTCTATATTACATTGCCTGCAATGGAGAAAAAATGACTGTGTTAACATGAGAATGAACAAAGTTATGTTAAAATAAAGCCCGCCATTGTTTTTCTGGTGAAATTCTCTGCCTGTCTCATATATCACAGACCTATATTCCCATTGGAAAAATGACACTTGAATCCAAGATGGTGGCATTCAAAATGGCCGTAATTTTGAAGACACACCCTAACAGGTTCCCCCTTCCCTTGCAGCTTGTATGCAAAATTGGATTACCATCTGCAGAACTGTTTTCACTCTATATGGGTGTTTCCAAACTTTTAAGACACTTTATATTCTGGCAAGTCATGCCCCAACAAACCCCGACCCGTAACAAACCCCACCCCAACAAACCAAGTCCTGTCAAAGCTGAAGTATCCCTGGAATACATTTTCGAATATGGGGTACGATGGAACAAGGAGAGAATGAGGAAAAGTCACAAGCTAAATCATATAGCATTTGTTCGGAGAAGAGAGAGTAACATTTAGTTTACCTGAATGCTTTGTATTCACAGTTTGCCGTGTGCTAAATCTCTAAGACAAGGCTGCAAATGTTGTCATACAAGGAGAACACAATGTGGAGACCGGGATAACAATGTGCAAAAAGTGATCTTTATTGCAACCAGCTGTATGCTCAGAGCTGTCACCATTTCCAAGATTACATGGAAAGTAAAATAACGACTGTGTACAATATAATGATTTGATTTGTCAAACTGCACACTGTGCTTGTAAAGTGACAATAATCTTTTTAGAACTGTAAAATGTCCTTAGGAGAGGCCAAAGAGGATTTGTATAGCCATTTATACGACTGTGTTCTCCCTGGAGTCTTCAAGATAACAGCTATTTACTGTAGCCTGCCAAGTCTGACTTCTTTTCCCATACACACAGCCTTAGGTGATCCCACCAGCTTGATACATGTTTGTCACCTTGTACATTCCATTTACTTAGCAAAGATGACTTTGCCATTGAAGAAAAGGCAAAGTGTCTTTGATGCATGGCAGTTTTGCAGGACTAACTTTAGTTTATATCAGAGGTACACAACTTTTTCTGGTTTGAGGGCCCCATTGCCAAACTAAACCACTTGCAAGGACCAAAAGGGTATTCCCATCTGAGACATTTATGGTATATCCTAGGTATATGCTATAATAAATCAAAGTAAGTTCCACTTCCAGGACTCCCACCTATTTGGTCACCTCCCCTCCAATCAGCACTCCAGAGAGGTCCTATAAACTCCAACGGAGAGAGCTGCATGCATATACAATGCCTCTAACTCATATGCTCTAATTCATATGTCCACAAAAAAGTAGCTCGCCTCCGATCCTAATATGACACTCTTTCGAGGAGGCCGTAGCCAGTTCATTTAACCTCAGCAGTATAAGAAATGAAAGCAGCACTGTGATTGGCTGCTGTGGGCAACAAAGACAGATTTTCTTTGAGAAAACCTTCTTAGATCTCCCCCAGTATGTTCTTCTTGCAACAGCAAATAGTTATTGTCGAAAGCTATGTGCGAAGCCGATCAATTAAGGAAATGCAAGTACACCCAGTTAAATGGCACCAAACCAGATCTATCACAAGCATGAAAAAACCGAGGCCTCCATCAGTCTGGATGTCCAAAGTTGTCCAGAGGATTGCACATAGCTCTCAAAGATTAATTTGGTAATGCTATCAGCAGGTATATGAACCACATGTTGGTGATTAATGAAATCTCGGAACCTGAAAACATTCCGATAACATGTAGAGGAACTGAAAGAGTTAACGCACAAATTAATGTATGTGGATGCTGACTATGATTGCGGGGAGCCTTTTGGACCCATTGCTGCACTTTATGATGCACGAAGTTCATTTAGCAGGAGACGTGAATTCACAGAATATGAGGTACTGCTCTACTGAAAATCCCCACCTGATTCACTAAACACAACTGCACAACCAGAAGATTGGCGTTTGGTGCACCACACCAGCAACATGAGTAGTGTGCCCAATTTTCTTTTTCTGGACATGTTTGAACAGTTTTACAACCAACTAACACCAGGAGAATGTATTGCTTTTTCCAACAAAATGGGGCAACATGCCACATCTCCCGCGACTCACTGGCACGGGTTCATGAACTGTTTACAGAAAAACAAATGGTGAGTAAGGCCTTATGGCCACCATGTCACACTCTAAAGCTGGCTGTGGCAGCCAATTATACAATCCACTCTTTTTAGAAATGAATGAAACTGTTGGCTGTTTGCAACATTAAGGCCTCATGTCCACGGGGAAAATCAGGCCCGCTACGGATTCTCCATGGAGAATCCGTAGCGGGTCCCTCCTGCCCCGCGGACATGAGGCATTAAAATAACAATTACTCACCTCTCTGCACGCTCTGGATATTCCCTTCTTCGCGGCTTGATCTTCTCTCCGTCGCGGCCGGATCTCCTTTCTTTGGCCCGGCGGATGTGCCCGGCACGCCGGCTGCGAGCAGCGTGCATGGGCCGGGCACATCCGCCCGGCCAAAGAAAGAAGATCCGGCCGCGAAGAAGGAAGATCAGGCCGCGAAGGAAGGAAAATCTGCATCGCCCGGAGCAGGTGAGTGCAATTCAGACCCGCACTTAAATGGAGCATGTCCATTTTTTTTCATGCTCCATGATTTTTTTTATTCACTTTTATTGACCATTCGCGGGTATTTATCTACCCGCGGGTGGTCAATGCATCCCTTTGGGGTGCGGATCCGCGTGCGGGTGAAGAGTTAAAATCCGCTGCGGATTTTAATTCTTCTTTTCCCCGAGGACATGAGGCCTAAAAGCTATTGAAAAGACTTTGGACTCCTAGTGGTCTTCCTCTGCATATGCCATACTGTAGTTTTATGATTTGTCTATGGGTTTTTTCACACCTCTGCCTAAAGTTCTGCTCTACTGCTCTTTTCGCGGAGCAAGAATGGGGAATCCTTGCGGCCAAATGGCTCCATGCAGCGATTTTTCTTCCAGTATTTTTAGCCGGATATCCAGTAGAACCCCAGACCAAAGGCTCCAACGTAGCAGTGAAACTAGCCAAAGGGCGAATGCACAAGGGCATAAGCGCATATACCCTTGCTATCGCATGTTGTATATGCCTTACACAGGGCGCACGATCACGTGCTACAGCATCTAGATTGGCAATTTTTACTGTACGTTTTTGCTCTGCCAGGACCGCTCATATTGGCATGGTCTCGGCAGCACCATGTTTGAGTAGGCGAGGCAGCCTAGATGGCCAGCTGACTTAATAGGCCCAGGTGTTATCGTCTAACCCCGCAAAATTGCGTGATTTCTGGCAAATACGCACGTAAATGCGCCGTGTGCGGCCGTCCTAAAGGACTTAGACTGGACAAACAGGAGATACTATAGTAGCTGGCAGGGGGCAAAGCCCAGACTAGGATTTATTTGGATTTAGTGATTGAATTGTTTGCCTGGATAGTATTTAGAAAGCTTATTATAGGTAAATCTCTTTAAAAAGTACTCTCTATGCACACTATCTCAATTAGTACACAGGCTGAATAATTGAAATATACAGTGAATTTCCATGTAACCAGGCCTGAACAATAATTAACTGTAATGATTTTTTCTTTATGCTGATGATCACACAATGCAATGATTTCATAAACATTATGAAGCCTATAGATTTCCTACAGGTAAAATACACTTACAAGTAATGTCAGCAGAAAGTGATAAATGACTATGAGCATTCATTAAAATGTGCTACCTGCAGTAAAAATGTCAAGATCCCAAGTGCTTCATATCTGCATTTAAAAACAAAAAAATCAATATTGCACACCTGTCATCTGGAATTTCATAATAGAAGCGAGCGAGTATTACACTCCGGTAATTGGTTTCTATTTCCAGTTGAATGCTGCATAAAACATGATTGTTAATCCTTTCCTTTGTGTTACCCAGAGGATTAGACTAATGTTGACCAACAAATATTTGATTGCCAGACTTAACAGTCTCCTTGTGTTTACTTTTACATATTTTCTTCATCATCGGTATACTATATTGGGATGCATGCAGTATATTATCATTATTATCATACTTTGTGCTTATTGAATGCATATGTGCATTTATTGGGCTGCATGTTTCTATCTATCTATCTATCTATCTATCTCATATCTATCTCATATCTATCTATCTATCTATCTATCTATCTCATATCTATCTATCTATCTATCTATTTATCTCATGTCTATCTATCTATCTATCTATCTATCTATCTATCTATCTATCTATCTATCTATCTATCTCATATCTATCTATCTATCTCATATCTATCTATCTATCTATCTATCTATCTCATATCTATCTATTTATCTTTCTACCCTGTTTTCCCAAAATAAGACCTTCCCCAATTTTTCAGGATTTTTGTAGTGGCTTGAAATATAAACCCTACCCAAAAGATAAGCCCTAGCTGCATTACAAATTCCTCTCCTGAAACCCAATACATTATCTAGCAGGTTCGTTCTGGGTCCTCCCACCGCTCTCCAGAGCTCCAGTGCGCTTGCTGCAGTCCTCGGCCACCCACAGAAGATTGCTTCCTGGTTACAGGATTCATACATCCCGCCTCCAGGATGTGATGGTTGTGATCGATTCTCGAGCACTAAAAGACAAACCAATGCAGCCCCACCGCCTCTCTCTCCCTGCTATAGGGAAATCCCTTGGGGAGAGAGGGGGAGGGAGTCCACTGTTGCCCCTGTTTTAAATGCCCTGCTGTAAGCAGCAGGAAATCTATTCTCAGTGCAGAAGTTTCCATTAACTCCTGCTCCTGTAGGAGTCAATCGACACTCCTGCACAGCGTGCAGCACAGACCTGCGTTTAGGCATTGTAGCCACGCATGTCCTATCTTTTTTTTTAGGTGCGCTCCATTTAGCTTACCTGAATTCTTGGATGTGATTGCTTCTATAGGAACCCTTTGATTCTTCTAGAAGCATTTTTAATCGTGCACATAAAAATTGCTCGTCTGACTGCACCCTTAGAAAACTTTATTACTTTGCTGCACTTTTTCCTCATCAGCCTAAAACCTTTGCAGATAGATAGATAGATAGATAGATAGATAGATAGATATGAGATAGATGGATAGATAGATAGATAGATAGTGTGGCAAGGGGAGTACTCTTGCCTGCGGGATCGCTGACTTCTTGACGGGAATGGCCACCACACATGCAGAAACGCTTCATGAAACATGGTTTCTCTTTAAGACTGGCGCCTGCCAGCATTTATTAACAGCATAACAAATAACGGAAACAGAGTCCCAATATGCATTCCTTCATAAAATAAAGTCCATATAAGCACCCCACCTGGGTGTTGAGGTTAGGGGCGTCACCCTGTCAACCTCTTGCCTTTCCAGGCCACCCGCCTGCAGCACCTCACTCTGCTGCGCTGGTTCTCACTCTGTCTCTCCTTGGTAGGAACTGGCTTTTTATCTCGTTCCTGCTCCACCCCTTGGTTAACCCTCGCAATAGAAGTCCTGTCTCTGGCCCTCTACAGACCCTTCTGTGTACTGCAATACTACAATAGATAGATATGAGATAGATAGATATGAGATAGATAGATAGATAGATAGATAGATAGATAGATAGATAGATAGATAGATAGATAGATAGATAGATATGAGATAGATCGATAGATAGATATATACATACATACATAGATATGAGATAGATAGAAGATATATATGAGATAGATAGATATTAGATAGATAGATATGAGATAGATAGAAGATATATATGAGATAGATAGATATTAGATAGATAGATACTTTCCGCTCATCTGTGTATACCATGAAACATAGGCCTGGGATTTATACGGATACTGCAGTGGTAGCAAGTGACCGCACATCACTAGTAAAAGAGTAATTTTATCTGAAATTTACCTTATAATGTGCCATAGATGTCTAAGTGATATGCAGGGAAGAAATTGATATGGGGATCAGTAGTCTGACGCACACCAAACAGCTAGTAACAGCTGAAGGTCCAGAAGGTCGAGGTCTAACCGCCCTTACATGTATTTGATGAAAACACATATTTAGCTTATTATAACTCTTTTCTACACTAAGAAATGTGCAGGGATGATAATGACATATACATATGTACAACTAGAGTTTCTTTTAGCCATCCTCTGTATTTAAGGTATAGCAGAAAAATATTCTGAAACTGCCTAGCAAATTGATTGCAAAAGTAGTTATAATTGAAAAACGTGTCTTTTCTACAGTTTACTTTTTAAAGTGAGATTGATATCTCAAAATGGCTCAGAATTTCCAATTCTATCCATTCAGTTGTGTCCGACTCCTGGATCCTCTGTAGGCCAGTTCTCTCTATTCTTCTCTATTCTCTACTCTGCTTTCAATTGCCTGATGTCCATTTCCATGTCCTTCTTGATAGTGTCCAGCCAATGTGTTTTTTTCCTCCTTGTTCCCTTTTACCACTGACCATTCCAGGTAAGCATCTCTTTTTTTAGCGAATTCACCCCCATCACGTGTCCAAAGTCAGTCAGTCTCTGTCTTGCCTTCCAGGGACACCTCTAGGTTGATATGGTCCAGACAGCTTTGTCGATGACCCTAGATATCCAAATACTGAGCTTCTAATTCATTATCTTGGTTTGATGGTCATATGCAATAAAAAGTTGTAACATTTTTTAAACAGGCATTCTAGCCACAGTCTTGTATCACCTAATTATGGAATAACTAATAAATATTTGATCACCGTATGTCTGATTGATGAGGCCTCCACAGTTTAATGTACTTTTACATCGGCAGTCACTCAAGTAATCTCTCAAACAAGCAATAACGGGTGACTATGAGTCCGTGTAAACATGTGACCCAACAGCGCAAGTCAACAAGAATCACCCGCTTGTTGGAGCTGCTCGATTTTTAGCTCACCAAAAAACTGAGCCAGTATCGTCCCATTTGAACAGGCAGTCAGTCATCTATGAACAACTGCCTGTTTACTCTGAATGGAGACAGACGGCTGCAAGAGATCTTCGTTGAGCTCCACCTCCATTCTGTAAGCAATTATCTCTTCTATGTGAAAAGATAGAAGCTATAATCGTTGGGATTGCTCTTCACCACTTAACCGCCTTACAGTCCTTCCATGCAAAAGTACCCTTAGACCTTTTTTGCCCACTAGCATGGAAAGAAGTGAAGATAACAGTAGTCTCTACACCCCAACAATCAGATCTTCGGGATAGAGCCTCATGGGGTGCAGAGATGCAGTCCTAAGCTCTCACTCACAACCTGAAGGTTGCCGGTTCAATCCCTGCATGGTTCAGGAAGCCAGCTCATGGTCAACTCAGTCTTCCATTCTTCCAAGGTCAGGGATAATAAATAAATTACTTGAAAGCGCTGCGGAATAAGTTGGTGTTATGCAAATAACAAGATTTGTTGTTATTTTTGATTTAAATGTAATATTTATCCCATCTGCAGTGGATAGGTGATAAATATTTGTGTCTGGAATAACCATTTCATTGGAACTTTTCATGATATAGCCTAAAATACAATTATTTTGAGCAGCAGCAATTTTTCAGAGTTTAACCACAGTTTCACACTGGATAAGTGAACAGTCAAGGCTGTAAAGCACACACCATGTATTAGGTACCCAATGCTTTGCTACAGCATCTGAAAATTGCTCTTTCGATCCATAATGAGCAAGGAACAAACAAGCAGACAATGAAAATAATATAAATTGCTCCAATGACAGGTTTGATTCCCAGACCCATGACACGCAGAAGGGCCGGCGATAACGTATAAGCATTTGATGCCGGGAAATATTTGTGCAGCTCTTTTTATAATTCATTCCCCTTTTCTCACAGCAAACATCTTTACATAGCACAGTTTTATTCCAACTCCCATAGGGGCTGGTGAAAACAACAGCTTCTTGCTTGCAGAGAATATGAGTACTGAAAGCTAAAGCCGCACACATAAAAAATAAAAGAAGTATCGGATCCAGAAATGCTTTCACAGTAAGCAGAATATGATAGAAAACCAACTAGTGCAGGAACGTCATGAGAGAAGATATTCCCTTTGAAGCTTCATTCCCTACAATCCTTTCAAAAGAGAAATACATTAATAGTTCAAAAGAAACAAGAGGGAAAAAAAAAATCATCAATGTACGATCTGCAATTTTTTTCTCTAAAAAAACCTCAGTCTAAAAGTGTGGTCTGCGGTGCAAAGAAATTAAAGAGCGGAGCCAAAGGTGATGCCTTCAGTGGTTATCTCGTAAGGGAGTGAACCTCGTATATCTCTAAGGGCGAGCAGGATTCCTCGGACTGATATTGCGCTTGTAAAATTGGGATTCTGGATGTGAACATGATGTGGTTTTGCTTAAAAATGCATTGTATCTATATTCTTGTAATTTGCATATGCAAATGTCATGAAAAAATTGCGCATGTTTTCAATGGTAAAAATCGCATCACACTCGAATCGCTTGGCATGGAAGCGCGATGCAATTTTTTTTCAAGATCCCATAAGAAATAATGCGCTGGGGAAAAAAAAATCGCTCATGTAAATAAAAACGTTGAAATCGTGTTAATTATAAAATGCGCAGGAGATCCGCACCTCTTGCCGTCCATAGGGATGCATTAGCATCCGTGCGACAAGTAAAAGAATGCGGATGTGATTTTTTTTTTTTCCCGCCATGAGGGTCGCACCTGCGAGAAGGAATCACAGCATGCTCCGTTTTCCTGCGCATCCCGCAGGCATGGCTTCTATTGATGTCAAAGAAAGCTGTCCGATGCGCGGCACAGCCACAATGACAGCTGCGGGAAAGCAGGGGATTCAACAACAAAAAAGAAAGCACTGCGCCGGGCACGTTAACCAACTCTTCCGGACGTATCTACCGTACTGAAGAAAGAAGATCCAGCCAGCTCAGAGGAGCTGGGTCAGGAGAAGTAATAAATAGAGATGAGCGAGCACCCAAATGCTCGGGTCCGCGTTATTCGAGTCGAGCTTTTCGTAAAATTCGAGAGCTCTACTCGAGTAACGAACCCCATTGACTACAATGGGAGACTCCCGCATTTTTGTATGTGGGCCGCCGGGTGCCGAGCCTTTTTTTTTTTCTTCCTATGTTTCTCTCTCCCTCTCCCTCTGCCTCTGCCTCTCTCTCTCTGCCTCTCTGCCTCTCTCTCTCTTTCTCTCTCTTTCTCTCTCTGCCTCTCTCTCTCTCTCTCTGCCTCTCTCTCTCTCTCTCTGCCTCTCTCTCTCTCTCTGCCTCTCTCTCTCTCTCTCTCTCTGCCTCTCTGCCTGCCAGACAAAAAATTTGCCAATGACGTGCGCTGCAGCGGGGGGGGGGGGGGGCAAAACAGGCACATCACAGCGGGGAGGAGCCAAAAACTGGGGCAGGGTTGAACACGGCTTGATGCTCTTTCGAGTAACGAGCACCATCGAGTACGCTATTACTCGAACGAGCATCAAGCTCGGCAGAGTATGTTCGCTCAACTCTAGTAAGAAACTGTATTTTCCTCTCCATGTCTGCGGGCACGCACGGTTACTACTGCGGGATTCAGCATCCGTGTGTGCAAGTGGACATGAGGCCTTAGGGCTTGTTCCCATGGGCGAGAATCTCAAGTAAGTTTTGTGCGTTGCGAGATGCACAAAACCCACACGTATATGAACTCTATGCTTTTTAATGTACTTATTCACATGAGCAATTTTTTTCCCGACGCTGCAAGGATAAAATACGCAGCATGTTCTGTCCTTTGTCGTCCCCTCGGAACCCCTCGCCCATTGTTTTTAATGGGACCATTAAAAAACATCACATGGTACCGCGTGCCGTGCAATGTGCATGTGAGTGCGATGTGATGTTCCCCACTTGCGATCTCCTGGCGCTCATGAAATATGTGCCTGAGGATTGCAATTTCCCAAGGTGTTTTTGAATGAAAAAACACCCATGGGAATTTAGCCTTAACCTCATATATCTCTCTCTTATGTTAAATTGTATGTCATTTTAGGAAGCATTTACTATTAATGTCATGTATGCGGCTTGTTATGTTGTGCTCCCACTTGGCTTGTGGTAGATAGCGCCTGACAGTGACCTACTGAAGAGAGTGGAAGTAGCGCTCTGCGATTCTAGTAGGATGGGGCAGGTAGAAGTTTATTAAAGGATGATAACATGCTTTATAAGAGATGTCACATTTGATTGACAGATAGCAATGGGAACCGCCCACCTTAGAGCTTCAAATCAAAACTAATAATGAAATAAAAAAGGAATATCCATGTAGTCAGTAGGACCTCCGCCATAGAGCTTGGAACCTGGACCTGCTGACATGAGGGCAAGACAGGTCCTCTTTGTATAGAGTGGAATACAGCTGGTACTGATTGAAATTATATGTCTTTGAGCTAACATAACGAACATTAGGGTAAGTTTACATCATGCCAATATTGTGCAAATTGTCCTAATGGCTTCCATGTAAAATATCATAGATTCATAGAATAGTAGAGTTGGAAGGGACCTCTGGGGTCATCTGGTCCAACCCCCTGCTCATAGCAGGATTTACTAAATCATCCTAGACAGATATTTGTCCAGCCTTTGTTTGAAGGCTTCCATTGAAGGAGAACTCACCACCTCCTGTGGTAACCTATTACATTCACTGATCACCCTCACTGTCTAATATCTAATCTGTGTCTCCTCCCTTTCAGTTTCATCCCATTGCTTCTAGACTTTCCTTGTGCAGATGAGAATAGGGCTGATCCCTCTGCATTGTGACAGCCCTTCAGATATTTGTAGACAGCTATTAAGTCTCCTCTCAACCTTTCCTTTTTACAAGCTAAACATTCCCAGATCCTTTAACCGTTCCTCATACATGATTTGAAGACCGCTCACCATCTTGGTAACTCTTCTCTGAACTTGCTCCAGTTTGTCTATGCCTTTTTTTTTTATTGGGGTGCCCAGAACTGGACACAGTATTCCAGATGAGGTCTGACTAAGACTTTATTCACACAAGCATGTATCGGGTGCTCTTTTCACGGCCGGCCGATATACACTACCATCTGATGCATTGGATTCCAATGCATCAGTTCAGATGGGCGTACTCCTGCAGCGCTATATTGGCCTTATTAGAACTATCTTTCTGGCAAGAATACATCATGGCTGCATGGACTCTCATGGAAGCCTATGACAGCAGCCACGGAAGGGAGGTGGGAGGGCTAACAGTGTGACAGCTAAACTTCCTCCCCTTTCTCTCCCCCTCTCCAACACCCTTGATGGCTGTTTGGAATGGGAGGGGGTGGAAGGGGTGCAGGGCTAGTTGCTACATTCCCGCCCTGTCCCACCTCCTCCCATTGCTGGCTGCAGACAAGGAGCAGGAGCTTAGCACATTAGCTTCCGCCCCATCCCACCTCCTTCCCTTGCCAAGAGCTGGCGAGGGGGAGGAAAGGAGGAGACACGGCCGACGGCATTGCGGGCTCGGTGTATATATGCCAGACCCGAGCCGTTTGAACGGGCGCAGAAAACAGCAGATGTGTGCGCCCGTTCACGGGTTTTTTACTTCGCCGGTGGGCGAACGTAAAAACGCCATCACCCCTGTGAAAGAGGCCTAAGGAAGAGTAGAGGGGGATAATTACCTCTTGTGATCTAGACTCTATGCTTCTCTTAATACATCCCAGAACTGTGTTTGCCTTTTTGTGCTAAGCATCGTATTGTTGACTCATGTTCTGATGCTGATGTCCTCCGAGCAGCTATACTCGGCTAAACCCAGCAATCTTCCTGCTCACAGCAACTCTTCACTCTTTCCAGAATGCATAGGGAATATGTAAATTAGCTTCCTGGAGCTCCAATCTCTGGTCTGATATGATAACTGTCCTTTGGATCTTATACAAGAACTTGGCTAGGTAGTATGATCTTGGCATATTGATTAAGCTACTGCTACCATTATGTATCGTTGAGAACTACTTCATAAACATTATCAAAGCTTGTCAGGAATGTTTTACTGCTGATCATATATACACTTTTGTATGCACAACTACACTGTTATGAACATTACGTAGGATAAATCATAATGAAATGTTCTTAATTAACCTTCATACCTTCTCTTACTCAGTGCTTGAGTCATAAAACAAGTATAATATATACTTTCTGGCCGCAGTGAGTCATTATGTTCGTTTTTGCTTTTTATCATTGCAATAACCCCAAAATTCATAACTGTTCAGCCAGTGAAGGAAATGAGATAGTGAGTGGGTAATGTTACGTTATGCACTTTTCATAAAAAGGGGTTATCCCGCGCCGAAACGTTTTTTTGTTTTTTTTTTAACCCCCCCCCCCCGCCCCCCCGTTCGGCGCGAGACAACCCCGATGCAGGGGTTAAAAAAACAAACCGGAGAGTGCTTACCTGAATCCCGGCGGTCCGGCGTCTTCATACTCACCTGCTGAAGATGGCCGCCGGGGTCTGCTCCCTCCGTGGACCGCAGCTCTTCTGTGCGGTCCATTGCCGATTCCAGCCTCCTGATTGGCTGGAATCGGCACGTGACGGGGCGGAGCTACACGGAGCCGGCATTCTGCACGAGCGGCCCCATTGAAGACAGCAGAAGACCCGGACTGCGCAAGCGCGGCTAATTTGGCCATCGGAGGCCGAAAATTAGTCAGCACCATGGAGACGAGGACGCCAGCAACGGAGCAGGTAAGTATAAAACTTTTGATAACTTCTGTATGGCTCATAATTAATGTACAATGTACATTACAAAGTGCATTAATATGGCCATACAGAAGTGTATAGACCCACTTGCTGCCGCGGGACAACCCCTTTAACATGAGCATATTTGCATGCAGAAAAATTGCATGCGCAATACTCAAAAAAATAGAACCCATTGATGTCAATGGGTTTGTTCAAATGCGCGTATTTAGTATGTGCAATTTGGTTGGGCAAAAAAATACACAGTATGTTTTTTTTCTTGCATATTTGCGTTGGAAAAGGGCACATATTGAACTGATTACACTAATTGGTCATTTCACACACAAAGTACAGTAAAAAACGCACTTGCGCACACAAATATGCAACAAATATTTAACAAAAATGCAGCGCAAATGGGTGCAAAAATATGAATAAGCTTGTGTAAATCTGGCCTTAGGGCACATGTGAATAAGGCATCCCAGCCATGGTTAGTACAGTTTTACTGCTAATTGCCAAGCCACACTTAGACTTGAAATACTAGCAAGTCCAAGTGCAGCTTGGCAATTAGCAGAAAAATGCATGCACTGCCCATGCAACCCCTTAAAGGGATTGTCCAGTTGTAAACTAGGCCATTAATAGTGGATCGGTCAGGGTCTGCCACCCAGGCCCCCTGCTGATCATGTGTGTGCCAGGGCGGTGTGCTCCAACACTGAGCTGATTTCTGTAGGAAGCACACAGCTTCTTTCCCATTGCAGTGAACAGGCCTGATATTGTAGGCTGTGTCCCCATTCATTGTAATACTAACGGTGCTTGCATTACCAAGTCTGGCTATAGTAGTTGGAACAGAGCTATCTACTTTCTGCAGAAATCAGCTCTGTGCACAAGAGCACTGACCCAGCAAACAGCTGATCTGTGTGGGGGTCCTGGCAGCAGACCCCCACTGCTCTACTTTTAAATATGCTTAGGAATGTGCCACCAATAGTTTAGAACTGGAGAACCCCTCAAACCTATTTAGGACCAAGCGCCATAATATACGTCTCTTGGGCTTCAATCCCTCACTATAGTAAAAATATGTGGATGGATGGATGGATGGATGGATAGATAGATAGATAGATAGATAGATAGATAGATAGATAGATAGATAGATAGATAGATATGAGATAGATACATATGAGATAGATAGATATGAGATAGATAGATATGAGATAGATATGAGATAGATAGATAGATATGAGGTAGATAGATAGATAGATAGATAGATAGATAGATAGATAGATAGATAGATAGATAGATAGATATGAGAGAGATACATATGAGAGAGATACATATGAGATAGATAGATATGAGATAGATAGATATGAGATAGATATGAGATAGATAGATAGATATGAGGTAGATAGATAGATATGAGATAGATAGATATGAGATAGATAGATAGATATGAGATAGATAGATATGAGGTAGATAGATAGATGTGAGGTAGATAGATAGATAGATAGATAGATAGATAGATAGATAGATAGATAGATGATAGATAGATAGATAGATAGATAGATAGATAGATAGATAGATAGATAGATAGATATGAGGTAGATAGATAGATAGATATTTTTTGCTCATCTGTGTATTCTGCTCTGGTGCATTCTCCATATACTCGTGAGCAAGTCTATTTCATTTTTGGTAATTTAAATATATCATGGAACAGAGTGGGATTAAAGCTCCTGCTCCTCCAGTCTAGCAGGAGCAAGCCAGATGCTCAGCTACCAGAGTTTTCAACCACTTCTGCCTTCTCTTTTACCAGCTACATAGTGCTTTGTAAAGAATGCAGGAAGTGGCAATGCTGTTTCCTGCATGGGATTTGTCAATCATATGAGCGCCGGCGACTCCCGGCATGTCAGAACTGCTGGGTCTTAGCAAACCCTGGCCCAGCTCTGTCAGTAACTAATGCCATTACAGAAGGATGTTTTCCGTTGTAACTTGGGCTCCTATGGAAGCGGCTGCCATGGATTCCCCAGTTGCAGTCAAAAACTGTGAAATTAAAAAAAAAAAAATGTTCTTCAGAGGTCTTATAAAATGTCATGGGGGACATAGATGTAAAAAAAAATTAAGAATTAAATTACAAAAATTAAAAAAAAATATATATTTTTAAAAAAACGACCCATTGCCTATACCAACATAAAGCGTCACCATATCCACCCCGTAATCTGCAACTATACATATTCTATATAAAAATGTCTTAAACAAAATGGCGAACCTATTCCTATAGTTTAGTTTAGCGCAAATGTAACAATTTTAAAAAAAAAGAACTATAAATTGAAAAAATATATTTATTTCACTTTTTGTACGCATAATAAAACAAAAATAGGAAAAATATTTAATTGAAAAAAGGTATTCGAAAAATAACCCCATATGTCACTAAAAAAATAGGGCTATAAAACCACCATATAATTGCTAAAAAAAAGTGTGTGGTCTTTTAGGACCTGGCTTTTAAGGGGTTAAGCTTGAGCAGCTCTTGGCCTAGAGAAAGAAGAACAATCAGCTACTGGCATCTGCTTCTATGCGCAATATTTCACATCTTTTGATTTTGTGCTTTTTTTCAGGTTGTAAACAAATAGAACAAAGTCAGAAATTAATTAAGTTCCTGGGGAAACTTCTGTAAAATACAAAGTCAAATAAGTATCTGCAAATAATCAATTATACATAGAGATTGTGTAGCATTTATTGGGTAAATCATTTATACATGGGGAATAATGCACCCAGATTAATATTAGGCTCTCCAAAAGCACAAAGGGTTCTGCGATTAGATTAAAAGAAACCGCTTCAGGCAGAGTGCTGTTTATAGGTAGCATCGCTCTCAGGAGGCTTGTATTATACAGTAGGCTTCTTCTTACAGTAAGGCTATTAGGTGGCAATCAGACTGTTGTGGTGTACTAACTATGCCGACTGCATGATAAGAATACATGCTGCATACATAATATCTGCTCTAATGAGAAAGCAAACCATTGCCAATGTACTTTACAGGGAATTGAAAATAACGGCTAGAGGTCATTAGATATTCATAGAACAATCAAATGTAGTTTAGTCATAACATAGTTCATAGTGCCACGAACAGATTATTGTCCTCCTACTGAGGAAATGATGACAGTCTAATCTACCAACCGCAGGAATACACAGATGTTTGGGCCAAACTCATAGAAAGATAATTAATTTAAAATGATTTCTTCTTTTGCAATCGGAAGGCTACATAACACATGAAAGATATACAAGCTAGAGGCAAGCATAGAGCATGCAGATATTCTTCTGGTAGGACTGAAACATAGGTAAAAGGGAAAGTGCATTGGTGCAAGCACCGAGTCATGACTGTCTCCTAGGGTCTGTTTTTGCCATTGCTTTCCCCAGCCATCTTTACCCCCCCTCCCCCCACCACCAAGCTGGGTAGTCATTTTACAACCAGCTACCTGAACCAAGTGGGCATTGAACCAGCAACCTTCAGGCCGTGAGCAAGAGCTTGGGACTGCAGTTCTACTGCCTTAACACTTTGTACCACACGAGGCCCTGCGCCACACATTGGACCACACTCAAAATACCGTATATTCCGGCGTATAAGACGACCTTTTAATCCCGAAAAATCTGCTCTGCAGTCGGGGATCATCTTATACGCCGGCTATACAAAAAAAAAAAAAAAGTGGCAAAAAAAAAAACAGTACTCACCTCCCCCGGCATTCTGCGGCACTGCTGCAGGCTGTCGCTCCCTCCTTGTCCCCGACAGAGCATTGTTTTCTGTATGCGGGGCTTGAAATGCCCGCCTCCAGAAAGCTAATGCTGTGATTGGCTAACTCACGCGCCGTCAGCCAATCACAGACAATCACAGCCATTCAATGACAACATGGAGGGAGAGACAGCCTGCAGCAGCGCCGCAGAATGCCGGGGAAGGTGAGTACTGCTTTTTTTTTTTTTTACACCGTATTCCAGGCGTATAAGGCGACAGTTGGGGGTCGTCTTATACGCCCTGTCGCCTTATACGGCGGAATATACGGTTAAGGTTTACTTAGTGCAGCAAATCAAAAGTGTCCCAAATCTCTGTCAATCAGGCTTTATTCACACAAGCATTTTTACGTGGCTAATTCATCCACAATAAAAAATCGCGACCATGTGAAGCATTGGATTCCCATGCACGCATTCACATGGCCGATTATTAGCCACTTAAAAACATCCAGCCGGCAAAGATATGACATCGGCGGCCAAATACGCAAACTGATGTTTTGAAGGAGCCAGAAAAAATAGGACTTGCCCTATCTTTCGTCTGTGATCAGCTGGCGGCTCCCGTAGGCTGCTATGGGAGCTGCCGGCAAAGGGAGGGGGAGGGAGTTTAGCAGCAGCTAGCGCTGCTAAACCATGTCAGATGCCTTTATTGAGCCATTAGAAGTCTTTTAAAAGATTTCTCCTGGCCGTAGGAATTCCGAGCTGCGGCGTATATTCACCGTACCGACCATGTGAATGGGTAGAGAATGTGAGATTAAGCTGCGACTTGGTTGCAGCTTTTTCTTTCTAATGCAATTTTTGGCCACGATGTGGGTGACGAAAATCACAACCCTCATGTGAAAGAGGCCTCAATATTGACACCTTGCAAGGTGCGCTGTACTGGAAATTAAAGAATGGAATGTCATTAGAGAAGTGATCGCTATTCCAAGAATCACGAACACAAGTAGCGATCTTCTATGCGGATAACTTCCTTACAACTCCACCAATACCAGCTTTTAAAACCATCTGCATTTCTCTTTATTTTTGCAGTAAGAAGTCTGGCTTTAACCCTTTCCAATCCAATTTGTATCCTGGTTTTCCTAGGGGGCTATACTATTTTTATGCTGTTATACAATGGCGCTATCTGCTGGCTAAAGCCAGTACTGCATGAGGTGACACGTTGGATAGGCTCCGACAGCAGAGAGGCTGGCAATATACAGTAAGAGAACCCCGATGGATGTCTTCTAACATCGGAGCTATACAGCCTTAAATCGTAATGTCTTCAGAGGTCAGACAGTGGATTGGAAAGGGTTAAATGCTGGTGGAGTCCAGGGTGTCAGTGCCAGTGTGGTTCACTTTTGAGTTGCAGGCCAATCTGCCAGGCTGAATCACATGTGGTGTCTTTAATAGGTTGTAAGCCTGCATAGTGCACCACAAGTATCAGTTAGTCTGGTACCCTTTGTATGTCCTATCTATGTGCAAGTATAATAGTAAGCAACCGCTCTTCCTAATATGCGGTTAGGTATGTCAGTGGTTGTTCATCAGTATTTTGTACCTGTGCTATAACCTTCATATAGCATTTGGCTGTCTGCATGCTGAAAGATGTGCTTCTATATCTGCCCTTGTATATTATATCAGTGTATTAGTAATTATGGCTGCTGGCAGTGATTTTTGAATTGATATGTCCTTTTTCTGTGATTTGTTGGTGTATTAACTATGCATGGTGCGTGATATGAGAAGATAAGAAAAGATACTGCATACATAATATCTTCCCTAATGTGAAAGGAGACAATTGTCAATGTACTTTACAGGGAATTGAAAATAACGGCCAGAGGTCATTAGATATTCATGGAACAATCAAATGTAGTTTAGTCATAACATAGTTCATAGTGCCACGAACAGATTATTGTCCTCCTACTGTGGAAATGATGACAATCTAATCTACCAACTGCAGGAATACATAGATGTTCGGGCCAACTTCATACAATAGATAGAGGCAACTGTGCAGTTGGTAAATCACAGCTCATTTTTATCCTCTGTCATGCACTAATCTACATGACATTTCAGGATACTATGAAGTATTGTGGAGGGGCGGTTGGTTATGGTGACGGGGGTCTGCTTTCTCTCAACACTTTGGCCGCTGTCCCCTGGCGTCTGCCCGGCAGATCTCACACCAACTGCCTCCACGTAGCGTGATAAATAGATGTTGTTGCGGAATATATTTAATATCCCTATTAATTTGTTTGTGACGCCAGTGCCTTACAGCATAAAATGTGACGGGTGATGAAGATGACGAATTAATCGCACCAAGCTAGGGATTGGTAAAATAAATGTAATTAATCATTCTTTTTCTTTTCTCTTTTCTGATGGAGATTATAGTAGAAATTATATTGGCGTACAGTATAGTCAATCCGCAACGATTAAACACTTTTACTCCTTTAAATCCACAAACTGGTGAGCTTATTGTATGGGCTTCTCTTTGATAGTCATGTAATTGTGCCTATGTATGGCTTTGAGTCCTGGTCTCCACATTAATTTGCCTCCGAGCAGGCGCTAGGGGACTGTTAGGCCCTAACGGAAATTTGGAGCCTTGCCTCTTCTTCTGATTGTGAGGGGGCTCTTCTGAAGGGACCTACTGACATAAATAGCCTCCCTAGAAATCCCGATAATGGATGGTGTATGGCAAGGGGGTTTTGGTGGAATGTATCACTCTTCAGCGATCACTTGCTCTTTTTCTCCCCAGGGATCAATGCTGTCACTCTGCATTCACTGCACTCTCTAATACAGAGGCGTAACTTGAAGCTCCTGGGCCCCAATGCAAAACCAGGAACGGGGCCCCCAACTATAATGCTTTATTCATAGTATTGGGCTTCCTATATGGAGAAGAGAGGCCTTATGGGCCCTCTAAGGCTCCTGGGCCCGGGTGCAACCGCATCCCTTGCATCCTCTATAGTTACGCCCCTGCTCTAATATATAAACTATCTTCTTCTCTGTCTAGCAGTCAATTATTGACTGACTAACATTAGTTTCTATCTTTTCACAGGCGCGACTGACCCAACTCCACTCCACCTGACCAGAGTAACTCACAAAACGATTTGCCTGGACCAACTGTAGGGACTATCTATCTGGACTAACTGTCACCTCACAGTGTACACACACTTTTTATTTTCTTTCCTCCATGCTCTGGTGTAACCAGGCAACGAGCGCTCCAATCACAGGCTTCACACTCCTGTCCCCTCACTGCTTGACAGCCTATCAGGTTGCTCATGTTGTCTGTGCTGCTGTCCTATCAGGGATGAATCTGCGAGCAACCAATGAGAAATAACTGGTCGCCAGGCAGATTATTAATAGCTCAGTCATAGGGCAGGTTAACTGGTAGTTAACCCCTGCTTGCCCTGCTGTATTTAAACGCCAAGTAATGACAAAGGCACTTCTGTAGGACCAATTTATGGGCCACTACAATATTATATATGAATATGCTGGCTTGAGTTGTATATGAATTTGGTACTGACTGGACCATAATTTATTAAACAATTTCAGTACTCTATATCACTGTGGACACCAAACACGCGAGTATAAACCTTTTTACTACATTAGATTACTAGCTGTCATTAAAGGGCTTTTCAAGGTTTAACAAAACTGAACAGTTCCTGGGCTATGTTTACACAGTGGAATAAAGAACATGAACCACCACAGGTAACATGTGGAATAACAGATGGAGAGTGGAACTTTCCCTATATGACTCAGAATAAGAGACAGTGCCTGCCTATAGTGGATGTCCTGTACTAATAAGAACACACCCAACCTATGATCCTCAGCCACTCACTTTTCCTGTCTGGGATAGAAGTAACCAACTAGGTAAGAATACAACTACCACCAATAATCACAGTTCTTAGCTTGAAATAAGCAGGAAAAACAGGAGACCAAGATCCAGCTTTGATTCTAACAACCATCAGATGAAGACTGAGAATAATCAGCACAGGTCCACAACCAAGACAGGAATAAAATCCCTCCTTAATTGCTAGGCAGGTGCAATAGGTAGCAGGACACTCTCATAAACACTTGTACCAGTGCTCAAGAAAGCTGAGAGGAAAGTCCAAAACAGCAGTAGCATAAACTACATCTCCGTGAATGAAAATCAAAATCTGCTGCAACACTAATGTACTTTCTATAGCTGAAATGCCTTTGTAAACCAGTCTCAGATGCAATCACATGACCGTGCTCCTGGTTTTAATCTTCTGTATGTAAGACCTTCTGTACTCTGAATATGTGGTTATCTCCCCTCTCTCTGTTATAAGGAGGTCACACACCCCTTGCCTCTTATCTACTCCCTGTCTCAAGAGGGACTGTGTTTCACATGCTGAACAGCAGATAATGCAGTGTCCAGTGAATATGGGAACAGCAGAGCAATGTGTCAATAAGGCTGCCTGTCCACGGGTAGGTTTTCATTGTGTTCCCCGTGGCAAGAATCCAGCCATGGGGAATGCAGTAAAAGATCTCCATAGCGTTTCTATGGAGAGCGCGTCCCCCCTGTCCACGAGCAGAGAATCATTGTGATTCTCCGCTCGCGGCGGGCAAATCGCAGCATGCTGCGATTTGCCGGGATTCTCTGCAGTCCTCCGCAGTCAGCCTATCTGTCAGATAGGCTGACAGCGGAGAACCACCTTCTGGCTCCTGCTCCCAGCCAGTGGACAGGCAGCCTAACACATCTGTGTTGTGAGTGAAGACAGTGAGTAATTCAAATTACACCTTGTATTAAAAGGGTTTTTCCAGGAAAAAAATTAGTAATGACCTATCCTCAGGATAGGTCACCAATGGTTAATCACCAGGTACCAGCCACTAGAGATCCCCAAAAAGGAGCTGATCGCCCTGCCCACTGTCAGTGCAGCAAGCCTGGACATCATCATAAGAGATGGCAGCGGAAGTGCCATAGCTGAAATCAATGGGAGCTAAAGATGCTATTACACTTCTGCTTTTGACCTCGGTGTCGGAGGTGGAAGTGCTGGAAGTGTAATAGCTGATTCAGCTCCCATTAATTTCAATGAGAGTGAAGTCAACTCTGACACTTCCAATGTTGTCCCCTATGACAAGGTCCGGCCCCCTACACTGACTGTGGGCAGGGTGATCAGCTCATCGCCGGGAATCCCAAGAAGCAGGTCCTTGTCGATTAAAAGATTTTGTCTGGAAAATCCCTTTAAAGGGTCATGTAGGCAGCTATAAATGGAGGCAATATCTGTTAGAGTGGAGGGAAATCTTGTTAATAGTATTGTTTCACTTTGGTAATTTCATCCAAAGTAAGCATTGGCAGCAGAAAAGCAAAGGCGCTACACAGACTTGTACAAAATGATGAAAAATAAAAAATAATTACTTCTAAACTTCTCTAGTCAGCATTTAGGCAGATTTTGCCTCCCTCACATGGGAGCTTTCTACCATGATTAGCGCAGCGCTTTAAGCACCGTGCTAATTGCGGTATAATGCTCCCATTGTTTTCAATGGGAGCCGCTCAGACAGCCGCTTGATTGCAGCACTTTTTAGTGTTGCGATTTTCGAGGGGAGTCTGTTCTATTTTTGAGTGTTTAGCATTCCTGAATGTTAAAATCCTGCATCAGCCGCAGAAAACGAAAATAGGGAAGGGACTTGTTATTTGTATAGCACCAACTTATTCCGCAGTGCTTTCAAATAATTTCTTTATTACCCACCAGCAAGCTGGGTACTCATTTTACCAACTTCGGAAGGATGGAAGGCTGAGTCAACCTTGAGCCAGCTACCTGAACCACGTGGGGATTGAACCCACAACCTTCAGGTTGTGAGTGAGAGCTTAGGACTGCATTCTGCTACCTTAACGCTCTGCACCAGTGTTAAGAGGCCTTTAAACTGTGCTTAACACAACGCCTATGTGAAGGAGGCCTTAGGAACTTTTTTGCATTTTTTCTTTAGGCTCAGAACACACCTTTAAAGGGGTTGTCCCGCGCCGAAATGGGTTTTTTTTTTGGTTTTTTTTTAACCCCCCCCCCCCCCCCCCCGTTCGGCGCGAGACAACCCCGATGCAGGGGTTAAAAAAACAAACCGGGTAGTACTTACCCGAATCCCGGCGGTCCGGCGTCTTCATACTCACCTGCTGAAGATGGCCGCCGGGATCCTCTCTCTCTGTGGACCGCAGGGTTTCTGTGCGGTCCATTGCCGATTCCAGCCTCCCGATTGGCTGGAATCGGCACGTGACGGGGCGGAGCTACACGGAGCCGGCATTCTGCACGAGCGGCCCCATTGAAGACAGCAGAAGACCCGGACTGCGCAAGCGCGGCTAATTTGGCCATTAGAGGCCGAAAATTAGTCGGCACCATGGAGACGAGGACGCTAGCAACGGAGCAGGTAAGTGAATAACTTCTGTATGGCTCATAATTAATGCACAATGTACATTACAAAGTGCATTAATATGGCCATACAGAAGTGTATAACCCCACTTGCTGCCGCGGGACAACCCCTTTAACTCCAGGAATGGTGGCAAATGGAAAGGGTTACCCTTTATATTATAAACCACTAGAGAAGGTATCATTCAACAGCTTTTATTAAACACACTCTTGCTATATCATGTATTTTGATATATTGAAGCTCTGCTATATTGTTAGCCACGTTCTGTAACTCTTCTTTACTTGTCAAACCCGGCATTCTGTGACATAACTCCCCATGCTGTAGAACTATTTTAAAAAAAACTTAACGAAATAGAAATCACTTTCCTCTTTTTTTTTGCTGCAGAGAGCAAAATAAAATAATCATAGTAAGATTTTATATTACAATTTTTCTTAACCTAAAAATCCCATTTGGCGAGAACAGATACATTTGTCTGTGTGTCTTTATCTCACTTTCACAGATAAATCATTTGGGTAATATTATGTAGTAGGTGTCATTTTTCATACGAGCCCTACTGTAATATGCTTGCATTTAAAGAAGATCACGAGAAGAATGGCTCGGAAAATATATATGTCACCGAAAATCACAGAGTCAATTCCGACAAAATAACAGTGTTTATCTTTTACGAAAATCTTATTTTGTAAACTACAATTTTTGAAACTCAAAGATTCCTGCTGTTAGGCTTATATTGATAGGGTCAGCGAAAAGAATGGAGCAAAATCTCTCCATATCCTGCGTATAATATATCTTTACTGCTGGCTTCAAGACGTTCATATCAGCCTGTCCTTCAACAATTGGCACAGAGCGCAAGTGAGCTAACTAGGTGTCTCGCATTCCCTGGTCCTGTTCCAGCTTTTAATGGCCTGTCCAATTGTTCTGATGGATTTTATCTAGAGGTTAAAAAGTCCTGTTTTATTCCAACTAGCCTGTTCCCTTCCCATCAAATAATGATTCGGAATCTGTTCCCTTCACGCCATCCATTTTACAGGCCTCCTTGTCACTCTCGAGGGAAAGAAGTCTTCTCCTACAGTCTTGCTACACGGGCTTTAGAAATACAAACCAAGCAAGTGAAGAATAACTCAATGTTCAGACACCAAAGTGGAAATGAAAATACTTTCGCAAAGCTAAATCTCTCTAGCGATAGCTCACAACACACAGCAAAGGCTGGGACATTCAATTCTAGGAACAGCAGGATGAAATAAACTGGTTTGGGGTTTAACTGTCCCAGTTGCCTTCTGTCTATTTCAAGCTGTCATTCTAACAAACTGTGGTATTTGATCCCTAGGAAAATTACAAAACGCCAGCATTCCTGTATTCATCACATGAGGCCAAAGAACATTTATTTTATAGTTTGCATTAGATGGCAAATTAAACTTTAAACTCTGTGTAGAGGAAACTAAGAGAAGTGAATATTTTACGGGAAGTATCTCTGTACAGATCCGGTAGAATATGAGAGAGAACTAAATAGTTACGATTGGGCTTAATGCACTTTTATAGAATTAAGTTAATACATGGCTGTGAAACTATCATTCAGTCTTGCGCTCACGGATGATAAAGAAGAATGTGAATGAATACATTTTAGACTCATAGACTGGTAGAGTTGGACGGGACCTCCAGGGTCATCTGGTCCAACCCCCTGCTCAGTGCAGGATCACTAAATCATGCCAGACAGATATTTGTCCAGCCTTTGTTTGAAGACTTTCATTGAAGGAGAACTCACCACCTCCCATGGTAACCTGTTCCACTCATTGATCACCCTCACTGTCTAATATCTAATCTGTGTCTCCTCCCTTTCAGTTTCATCCCATTGCTTCTAGTCTTTCCTTGTGCAGATGAGAATAGGGCTGATCCCTCTGCACTGTGACAGCCCTTCAGATATTTGTAGACAGCTATTAAGTCTCCTCTCAGCCTTCTTTTTTGCAAGCTAAACATTCCCAGATCCTTTAACCGTTCCTCATAGGACATGATTTGCAGATCGCTCACCATCTTGGTAACTCTTCTTTGAACTTGCTCCAGTTTGTCCCTGTCTTTTTTAAAGTGGGGTGCCCAGAACTGGATACAGTATTCCAGATGAGGTCTGACTAAGGAAGAGTAGAGGGGGATAATTACCTCACGTGATCTAGAGTCTCTGCTTCTCGTAATACATCCCAGAATTGTGTTTGCCTTTTTGGCTGCTGCATCACATTGTTGACTCATGTTCAGTCTATGATCTATTAGTATACCCAGGTCTTTTTCACATGCGCTGCTGCTTAGCCCAATTCCTCCTATTCTGTATGTGCTTTCTTCATTTTTCTTGCCCAGATGTAGGACTTTGCATTTCTCCTTGTTAATACCATTCCGTTAGTCTCTACCCACTGTGCAAGCTTTTCTAAATTTTTTTGAATACTCTGTATTTTATCCATTTATTATTTCTGACCATATTCAACGTTCATTAAAAATGATGTAATATTTTAATAGAGTGGACTTTTATTGATGTGGCAATACCAAAAATGCTTTTAAGTTTTGTTTTTTTCGTTTTTTTATTTTAAATATGGGAAAAGAGTATTTTTACTTTTAATATTGTTTATTTTCTGAAATATTAATAAACTTTTTTGAACTTATTTTAACTTATTTGTTTTAGTCTCCTAAAAGAACTTGAATTACGATTCTTTGATCGCTCATCAAATAGCAACACCGTAGTACTGCGTTGTACCGCATTCTGACAGATAGTCTTTCATGATGTGCCACAGGAACACATTGATAGGCATGGATTCATGGCAGCTCTTGGGGCCTTCAAGAAGCCCTATGCTATCATGACAACCAAACAGCACCTCGCAATCTCATCACGCGGGAACTGTTTGAAACCCCCAAACGCCTATTCGGGGATTTAAATGCTGCTCTCAGAATTGAATGGGTTAATAGTAGAGATGAGTGAGCATACTCGCTAAGGACAATTGCTCGATTGAACATTGTCCTTAGCGAGTACCTGCCCGCTCGGAAGAAAATGTTCGGGTGCCAGCGCGGGTGAGAGGTGAGTTGCAGCAGTGAGCAGGGGGGAGCGGAGGGGAGAGAGGGAGAGAGAGATCTCCATTCCTCCCCGCTCTCCTCCGCCGCTCCCCGCCCACCGGCAGCCGAATCTTTTCTTCCGAGCGGGCAGGTACTCGCTAAGGGCAATGCTCATTCAAGTAATTGCCCTTAGCGAGTATGCTCGCTCATCTCTAGTTAATAGACATGATCATCATAATTGGGTATCAGCTGTCAAAGACAGCCAGCACCCATTTTGTATGGAACGGATCGGCTCCCGATCCCACTTCATACACATACATACTCCATGCCCCCATGACATAAGTATATGTCCTATGGAGTGAAGGACATAACTCACAGAAAAGGAAGCCAAATATGCATCCCCCTGATATGTTGCAGGACAGGCTCAATCACCAAGGGAACATGGTGATTGAGCCTGTTCTGCAATGTATCATGGAGATCCATGATACATTATGTCTTTGTACATTTTTCTCTCACCTCTGTGATTTTAATCTATGGAGTGAAGGAATTTACTTGGCTTCTAATGTGTTACATACCGCATCATGATACAGCAAACTTTATATTGACATTTAACAAATTCTATGTCATCTTGGGTTTCCATATAATATGCAGAAAACTACATTGGGATAGAAACCTGGATGGATTGGTGATAGAAACATTGTGTTCAATCTATGAAACGGAGACCTCTTTGGTCTCCACTTTACAGGTTTTTGTTATGCTCTACAATTTTCTTTCCAACTAAAAAGACTGACAGGCATGGGACATGTGACATGAAGCCGGCGATAGATTGAAAAACGTAACACGGAGTATGTTATAAATGTAAGAGCCTTTTTACACTGAATGATAATTATTCAGATCATTGCTGGATCGTTGCAATCTGAACAATAATCGTTTCTCATTGTTCAGTTTGCAGGTATAAAAATCAAATGATGTAAACAGGCAGTTGGTCATCTATGAAGAACTGCCTGTTTACTGTGAAGAGAGGTGGGTGGCCAGAGTGATCTCCGGCCCGCTTCACCTCCATTTACTGAGCAATTAACTCTCCTATGTGAAAGTACTGGAACGATTATCGCTGGGATGTTCCTTGTACAAGGACATTTAGCTGATAGAAGTGCTGCAAGCAGAGATGAGCGAGCATACTCGTTAAGGGCAATTACTCGAGTGAGCATTGTCCCTTAGCGAGTACCTGCCCGCTCGGAAGAAATAATTCGGGTGCCGGCGGGGGGCGGGGAGTGGCGGAGGAGAGCGGGGAGGAACGGAGGGGAGCAGGGAGGAACGGAGGGGAGCTCTCGCTCTCCCTCTCCCCCCGCTCCACCCTGCTCACTCCCGCAACTCACCGCTAACCCGCGCCGGCACCCAAATCTTTTCTTCCGAGCAGGCAGGTACTCGCTAAGGACAATACTCGCTCGAGTAATTGCCCTTAGCGAGTATGCTCGCTCATCTCTAGCTGCAAGTCATGCTTGGGGGTGGAGAAGTCGCACAACTGATGCCATAGATTCAGCTGGCGAAGGGCTCCTTCATACTGGCATGGGCGATATCAAGCTATGCTTCACGGCCTGATATCACCCTCGCAATCCAACTGGAAATCCCTAGATACAAAGAGTTTTCACATGGAGGCCGCCTCGTACCCCTGGCGTGGCTGTGACAGCTGCGGCAGGGAATCACGATGTTCTCCCATTGTTTTCAAGGGGGTCGGAGCTGCCCTATTAAAAGCAATGGGCGATATCGCAAAAAGAAAGGACACACTGCAATTTTTTTTTCACGCAGCATCGCAGGAGTGAAAGTATCGCAAATGAGAATGAAACGGTTGAAAACTATTGAGTTTCATAATCATGCATTTTTCCCCCATAGGGTGGCAAAATCCGGTTCAATAATAGGGTGACAATTTTATTCTTTGCTATGGGGACTTTTTTTTCAGCTATTAGACTGCTGGTAGAAGCCAAATAAACTGTGGATCTGGCAATAAAAATGAATTTTGTAAAAACACGGACATGACAAATAGAGTTCAATGACAAATTCATCAATAGAGTAGACTTCACACGCAGGCTTCAAAAATAAAAAAAAATCAAACGTAAAATCAATGGGGTTATCTGAGTCTGAAATGTTCTTGCACATGTTCCACTCAATAATCAACAGTAGTTGGCGTCTGTCGAGATGGTCCTGTATCTCCAAGTATCCCATCAATTATCGGAATATCCTGTGTTCTGCTTTTTAACAGATGTTACAATAAAACGACGTTGGAATCCTGCGGCAGAACCATTGAAATAATGTGTCAGAAAACTATTTTCTAGCAGAGACGAGGCAGACGTTCACTTCATCATATCAGAAAGTGTTCTTATCTGTTCATTTAATAGAAACGAGGACTACTGTAAAAATCTAAGTGGACAGTCTGACAAAGAGTCACAACACATTCTAAGCCTAATGCAGGTGGCGGAGAAGAAATGCAGCACTCTTAGCAATTAAAGCAGACAGAAGTGGATGAAACTCCGCAGTGTACAATGGCTGCTTACATTCTAGCAGGACGGATTGGATTTGTATTATTAGTTCATTCTAGGGGAATAATCTTGTTGTAAAAAATGCCTGAATTTCATACATTTTTCACTGCATTTTTTTCATATTTAGGCTGCAGCCAGATGAGCGTGTTTTTTTGCGTGCCTATGTGCGCAAAATAAAAATTACTTCTATTAGAGCCATTGGTTTCCTATGAAGTGTTCACGTGTTCATTTTTGGAGGCGGAAAATACTCACACCTGCAAAAGATAGGACATGCATGCCTAGAATGTGTGCCTGTAAGGTCCGTGCTGCGCGTAAAGATAGAGCCAAACTCTGTATAGGTCGAGCTGCACATAAGTTTCCATTGACTCCTATGGGACATGCAGCACGCATCTCCGGCTGTGTGAACAAGACCATAGTCTCTCAAGTTTTAAAGGAAAAGGGGTTTAGATGAGCTTGCAAACATCCTCTAAAAAAACCTTTGCACCCGCAATAAAGGCTCCATTCTGTCGGGTCGTGATGAGACAATTAATGTGCTGCAAGCAATTGCTTGGTTGCAATGCATGTGGTATGAAGGCATATGTTAAATCAGCTATTGCCAAACTGAACGAGCACGCTCGGATAAGTCAGTTACTTGAGCGAGACTCGCTCTTCTCGAGCAACTGCATTCTTGTCCAAGCGTGCTCGGGGGAGCGACAGGGGAAAGCGGGTGGTAGCGGGGGAGAGATTGAGAGAGCGTGCTCGCTCATCTCTACCAAACACACAAGGTGTTTCTAGTGCCCTTTTTTCCGGCTGCAATTGTCTCCAAACGGCCCAGTGTGACTGCAGCCGTAATTAAGCATTGCATTGCCTGCACTCGTCATGCTGACTGTTGTAGATATGGGCGGTTGGGCGACAGTTGACATCGCCAGAATGGCGTTTTTTTAATGTATCAAGTTTTTTGTGGCACCGAATTTCTGTTTAGGCTTTAGGAAGTACTCAAGAAAGTTAGACTGTGCACGTACTGTTTGCGCCTGAAATCAACTGCACTTGCATCACCTCTCTCTGGGCAATATGCAAACCGCCTGTCATAGCTATCTTCCTGTGTTTTAGAACCAGCTTGCGTCACTCTCTCATTTTACATATGTGAAACTTGGCCCTTCCCCACGCCTAACGTGCTTTCTTGCGGCCTTTTAACAATCCTGTCAAATTAATTATGCGCAGAGGTTTGCCTCTTAGCCGCCCTGTTTAAAAACCTCATTGCCGCACAGGTGAAGTGCAGCAGACGTTTATAGTAAGTCTCTCGGATTCCTCTACTGTGTCCGTGCGGCTTACTTTCTGCGAGATTAACAAAATGGCGCTCATTGCAGTGGTGGAAAATCGTCAACCTCTGTGGAACATCTGCTGCAACGCTTATAAAAATCAGGGCCAGAAGGGCCCGTTGTGGGAAGAGGTGGCCCGAATGGTCCACGGGCAGCAATGGGAGTCCTTTAGGCAAAACACTCATGTTACGATCATGTGGGGAAACTAGGCACGGGGCCCACACGATCGTGACAAAAGAAGGTACTGGGTACGCACACGGGTCTCTGGCAAACTGACCCTTTACTACCGGGAGGTTGACCTGGCCCTACCTAAGCGGGGACATTGCCCCAATAAGGGCAGTGCAGCGGTCTTCGGATCTGGGCCCTAGCTGATCCTAGGAGCCACACACCAGAACAGGACGAATTCACATGCCACATGACAGGGACTAAACCACAGGACACACAGAGCCAGAATACACAGCATACAGCAGCCACAATGCAAACACCAATAGCAGATGATAAGCTGAATATAAATGTGAGGTGTTAGTTCGCACATTGGCCAATGAACTTAAGCTGCAAGCCCTGGCAAGGCTCCTCGTATCTGCAGTCCCTACACTAGCAAGACACATCTACTAGAGGGCCCTAGGGGCCAACCTAGCTCAGACATAGCAAACAAACTCAGCAGACCAAACTGACACAAAATAAACATGCAAACGGACATGAACCACAAGGCACAGATCATACTGCAAGCTGCAACAGAACAGAGAACAAGTAACAGGACACATGTCACAGATATATCCAAACAGTACAAGACCAGCTTCAGACTGACCAGGAGCTGGGTTTATATGTGAGCACAGATTTTTTTTTAAATGGACAGGATCACACTGCACTTGCGCTGATGCTCAATAATTATATCTGCTAATCACCTCTGCTGCGGAACATTTTGCTCCAAATGTAATTTGTGTGGCTGCATTTAGCCCCCTCTGTACATGCACTCTGTGGCCCCTGTATGTGTGGGTTGCTCCTGTACCCTGTTTCTTTAAAAGCCTTTTGCCCTTTAACACCTGCATGTCATTGCAATCTACCTCCCCTCCTTTTGTATCAAGCAATCTGGAGGAAGACACGGAGGTGGCATCAACAACATTGGGGGGCTCACATGAAAATGCTCATGAGCAGCAGCAGAGCCCTATATTGGACAGGCTGCCTCAGCGGGGTACCTTGGATTGCGGGTCCAGGACTCCCCTCGGGCTACTCCAGCAAGTGTGTCCCATCCGCCTCCGGCTGGATTTTGGGTACAGCTGGGAGTGTTGGTGTACCTGAAAGTCTGGACGGATGAGGATTGAGCTGACTTTTTCTGCCGGGAGCTCACACCTTGCTGTTGCTAGATCTCTAGGAGGCTGCAGAGGACAGTGAGGTTTGCTATTGAGGCAGTTTTAGAGACCGCCCTGCAGCCAGTACCAGCAAACAAAGTTTTCTGATCCCCGAACTTGTGGCAGCTCAATGGAAGGGGAAGGCACCACCATAGGTGGACCTGTGAGCACTGGGTCTGCAATCTGACGGGCACTGTGGCAAAGGTTTCACCTGACCTGTCTACCGATGAATTTGAGGAGGAGTATTATTCCCCCCCCTACTTTGAGTTCAGTCCCCATGGCACACACAGCTCCCTGAGGTCTGCAGGTCAGGGCCACAGGGCTTTGAGTGAGGAGAGTGCTATGCACCCACTCTTCTCTCAAGCACAGCCAGCTGGGGCAGCACCTCCAACACAGGGCTCTTCCCTCCCTCCCTACCTGTGTGTACACCCTGCCCCTCGCCTGTGGTTCCTGGCCCTTCCTGGCCATGGCAGCCTCTGCCCTCACCAGTGGGCCAATAAGTTCCACCCTCCAAGAATCTTGGTCCTTCCTCACTATGCCATCCTCCAGCTAAACTGATGGTCAAGGAAGGGTCTCCCTGGAGCCAGCACCACCTTCCCAGTGTGGACAAGCTAGAACATCTGCCGCATAAAAGAATGGTCCCCCGGGCGAGGCTCCAGTTCCTTTGTGGCCACAGTCAGCTCTGGCTACACTAGTGGGCCAGCCGGAGCATACAGGGCCTTCTCAGGCTTCAGTGCAGCCTCCCTCCCCACCGGGCCAACTAACCTTTTCTGGGCAATCTTTGACCCTTGAAGGGGGTATGCTCCGATGACCAGCTTCAGGACCTCTCAGGGTGGGTGAGGCTGGCATCAGGGAGGCCATGTGACCACCCCACAAGAGGGGATGGGGCACTGGCATGTAGGTCCAGCGTTCCCCCGTGGACTCGGCGTCAAATGTGACTTGAATGCCATGTGGCCACTCGACCATTCTTTGTGTTATTTTGGTTTGGGGAAGTGTGGGGCACATTTTAATTTGTCTTTAGTAAAGCCTGTGGGCATTTCATTTGTGGGCTATACCAAATTTTTTTGTAAATAAAAGTCTTTTTTTGTTACTTCCGATTTGTGGCTTTTCTTCAACTCGTATTCTCTATTTAGTGACCCTGTGTTGGGTTTGGCCAAAGCTCGTTTTCTCAAACACATGATCGCATGGTAGTAGGCGGCGTTGACTATGCTTTGGTTAGCACTGGTACATGCTGTTATGATTCATGCGTGCAAAAGGTTTCCCTTAATCATTATGGCCTGATGTCCCTGTGTTTCCGGGGGGCCAGGCCTTAGGCCATTCGCATGGTTCCAGAAGGCTCAGTCAAACCCCACCCAACCCCCTCTGCAACAAGTGGACATTTTGGTTGAGCACAATTCAACATAGAGCAAACACTGGAGGATAGCCTTAATTCTTTCAGACACATATAGTTTTTCTTTTTTTTTAATGTATTTTTCAAACAATTCACAATTAAATCAACCGGCCTAGTATACACCTCGCCACGCACTGGCCTTCTTCAGTCATGCTGGGTGGGGCATCACTCCTTTCACTTCTGGTTTTTGTGTCACAGACAGTGCTGGGGCAACCAGGGCTGGAGCTGGGGAAACTGCAGTAAACGTTGAGCCGTTCTTACGCAGTGTCTCAGGAACAAGCCATGGTTTGCCCAGCACTGTTTAGGACCCATTTACAAGAAGGGCACGCAGTTATGGCCCAGCAAGCATGACTGTTGAAGTGTTTTGCCGCTAAACACATTTTCAATGGTGCTTTTTTAACACAGCCAGCAGAAAGAATGTGTGAAATTATACTGTTCCAACATATTTTTGCACCTATCCTCCATGCTTTGCTCTGTATTACTTGTCACCTAAATATTGGGGCCACCCTTTGTGGCCTCTCCTGGTTGCCAGCACATGCACAATTGCTACAACTTTAACACCCCTGCTAAATGTTTGGGGGCTCCAGATCTCTTTGGGGATTCTACCATTCAAGAACTCCTTCTTCGCTCCACCTCTCTCCTTTCCTTTGGCTACGGTGATTGGCAGATTCACAGCACACCTTAGCCTTAGGGCACGCTTGCTGTAATTTGCTCAAAGCTGTGGGAAGTATATTTTACAGTTCAAAGGGCATTCAGTAGTTGTTGGGTGCTGTGCGCCTATATAAGTTGGTCTTTAAGCAATTCACCAGAAACATCGCCACTGCGACCCTATGTGCCCTGATTTTTGCGCCTCTCAATCGCGGCTGAGAGATAAACAGTTAGATATCGTGAAATCGTTTGGCCCTCCCATGGCCCACAGCATTATGTTGTTTCCTAAGGCAGTGTGGGCATGTTGTGCGCACCAAACATTCACACATTTGCCAGTGATGCGAAGAGGCAGTGTGTGGCTAATGCCAGAGGAGGAGTCTACTGTGCATCTTGCATCATCTTGCGTCCCCAGCCCCACGTAGTTGTGTGCATCCCCTGCATGTCTGTTATGCACTAAACTGTAAACAAGGCACCATTTTGGAAAATAGCCAACCAACAGCCGCTATGTATGGGCGAGCATCTCCCCTTGGATGGCGCAAAACACACCTGCTGGTCCAGATGATAGACCAGCAGGACTATGATGGGAAACGCTCTTACCTGCATCATAACAGCCATAAAAAGGTGATCTTGTGGAAAATGGGCGCTGGCATAAAAGTATGAGACTGTGCGAAGACAGCAGCAGCTACAAAAAAAGGTGGAGCGACCTAAAGTCCAAGGACCCTGGTCGTTTGAAGTTCACCAAATGGGAGATTCATCGGCGGGGAAGAGGTAAGGCGATTGTGGTTGCGGAAAAGTGCAAGGTATAGGCATATGTGCTTTGTGGGCGGCTCTTCCAGCAGCCATTTTACAGTCTGTCCCTGTGACGTTTGGGCCCATAATTTATGCACCTGCGCAAATTTTTTGGGCCAGAACAGCTGACTTTGCTCATGCCACATATGCGATCTCATACTTGAAGATGTAATCACCCTTGGGGATAGTAAATTATTGTCACACATGCAGTGCATAGGCCTGAAAAAGTTCTGCAGTATGACTGAAGATAGACACATGGATGCCAACATGGCCATTGTGACCGTCATGCAAACTTTTGCCTGGGAGCTTGGCCACCCCTTGTGTGGATGCAATGTGTTTAATATTTTGAAGGGCTACTTTAAAAAACTGCTTGCAATGTTGAAACATCTTTATTGCAGTTTGGAGAAACATCCTTGTCACCAACCAAAAGATGGCTGTCTGCTAATGTAGCTACTAAGATGTTGGAAATTTCCTGCCATGGATTGGAGTCTCTTTATAGAGAGCAACATGCTCTGGGGCTAAACTTGTCAATGACCCTTTGTTCTTTATCTCCCAATAGACGAGCCAAATCATGACAGGGCTGAACCTGGGCAGGCTGCCCCATCCCAGTCGAGGGTGGCCCCCCCATCTCCCAACTCTACCACTAGCCTCTTGGGAGGAGCCTTTTATGTTTTCTCAAATTAAAGGGTTTTTCTGCCCTCTCTTTTACTGCTAACCTATCATCTGGATAAGTCATCAGTAGTTGATGGATAGTGGTCTACCACTCGGAAGCTGCATTCATCAGCTGATCATCCGGCCTTCGGTCCAGTATAGCGAGTCAGATGTTGTCATCAGTGGACAGGGAAGGAAGTGCATGTGTCGCCATCACTCCCATTGAAGTCAATGGGAGAGAAACACTGCTACAGCACTTCCTGCTCCTCTCCGTATTATGACTGGATGTGACATACTTACCAGCAGAGAAGCAGGAAGTGCAGTAACAGCATGGCTCTCCAATTGCTTTCAATGGGATTGAAGCTGGCACACATACTTCAGGTATTGAAGGTTAATGACAACGTCCACGGTGCTGCACTGACAGTGAGCCGGACAATCAACTGATGGACGTTGGTTCCGAGTAGCGGACCCCACCCATCAACTACTGATGACCTATCCAGAAGATAGGTCATCAGTGAAAAAGGGGGTAGACAACCCTTATAAGTCAATTTCTCAGTCTGTGTGATGCTGTTACATGCAGCTATTACAGATTATTAAACTGTCCCCACTGCAGGAAGAAATGGTATAGCCACTGGTATAACTGTGATGATGCATCATGGTATAGATGTGAAAGTCAAACTCAAATTTCTCCCTCTCAAGATGGTAGCTGATAAAAATCAGACAGGGGGCTACACTGCGGGGAAGTGGCTAGAATACACAGTAGAGACTTCCAGAGTGTGACAGGCAATCAGGTGAGGGAGGCAGGTGTGGAAAAATGTGTTTTTTTCTGAAGTGGCCCTTTAAGGTCTGTGGGGCCTGGTGCAACTGCACTTTTTGCACCCCCTATAGTTACACCCGGCTCTAATGTGATAAATAAATCACATCCAAAACAGCCTCAAAACAATCCATTAAATAATAACTAGTGTAAAGTATCTCACTGTTCAGTACTGTTTTATAACATGTCGTATCTTATATGATATAACGGAGGACAGATTTGCAGAGCATTGCAGCCTGTTTCTGCTATTGCTGATTAAAGTACATGGCTCACAAGAAAATGTATTCCTCTAGCAAAACAGCAAAAGCCCAAAACAGATTTGTTGCAGAATGCAAATCAAGGAGCAACATGATGAGTTTTACTTCTTCTTCTTACTTTTAATACATACAGTACATTAGTATAAGTCATTAGGAGAGGGCTGGCTCACATAGCATAGTTGAAGAAGACACATTCATCAAGTTCAACTTTGGGAAGCGAACTGGGTATCAGGAATAAAAATGAATCCTTGTTAACCCTAGGTGATATACAGCAGTGGTCTCCAGCATATGGTGCGCCAGCTGTTGCAGAACTCCCAGTATAGCTGTTAGGGTTGTCATATTGCAGCTACATTAAATGGGTTTTATAGTTTCAGCAAATACATTTTATTTATTCAATTTTCCAATATACTTATGTACATAGAATTTTCATCTGGAACATTTATTTTCTATTTTCAGGGGAGAAAAATCAAATTTAGGGAAAGTTTATTGGCGGGACCAAATATACATTAGTTTTACCAAAGCAAGGGGAGAATAGCTGCAGTATACATATCGTTTTCCCTGAAAATAAGCCACACCCTGATTAATAAGCCCAACCCCTATTTTCGGGAGGGGATTTGAAATATAAACCCTCCCCCGAAAATAGGGCCCTAGTAGATAATAGTCAAATATTGTCTCTACACAGTGATAGTGCGCTGTCTCCTTGGCCCCTGACGGCAATAGTTTCGCCTCTCTGTGGACCCACACATTACTAGTGTCTCCTTTCTGTGGAATAAAATGGAACTAATGTCTCCTCTCTGTTTTTTCACACTGTATTAGTTTCCCTTCTCTGTGACTTTATAAGGTACTGGAGTACTAGTGTACTCTCTGTGGCCCTACAAGGTATTAGTGTACCCTCTATGTGGCTGCAATTGTGTTACCGGGCTGGATAGGAGCCTCAGGTGTAGCAGACTCATGTCTGGAGTGTAGTCAGATGGAAAGCCAGAAGTCAACAACGGGAAGTCTGGGTATGCAGTACAATGCATGAGGTGGGTAACATAGTCAGGATAGAAGCCAGAAGTTGGTAACAGGTAATCACGGTATGCAGGAGAGGAGCAGGTAGAAGGGGAGCTGATCAGTCAAGCTATAGAGCAGAATAATCATGTTAGGAAGAAGGGATCAAGGCCAGGATAATATAGCAAGCCTGATCAGAGGCAGGGTGGGTCCAGAACAGAGACTGGGTAGTAGAATCCGGAAGCAAGGTCAAGATATGCTGGGGGAACTGTCCAAAGGTGGATAGCTCAATATGGAGAGCCACCAACCAGAGCACAGGAGGTCATTGGTTTGAGTTCTGACAGTGGCTTCACAAGGTTCTACTGTCCACTTTGTTTGTCTCCTACAGATAGTAGCATTCCCAAGAGGTACTAGTACACCCTTTGTGGTGCCATTGGGTACGTGGGCCCCTTCTTTGAATCTCCCCTTCCCTTGAACATCCAGCCAGCAATACAAGCGTTTCAGTAATGTACAATCGTGCTGCTCAGAATGGAGCTCTCATTCAGTGCAGGCTGTTTCTCTGCCTTTATTGGCAGCACTAAAGAACATGAAGGAGGAGGAGAAGCAGCCTGTACTGACTAAGGGCTTATTCACATTGCCCTAAGTGTATTTCAGTTCATGAATACGCAGAGTAGTCACAGACCAAAAATTACATATTCGCTGCATATTTTGTCCTTTCTTGTGAATGCATAGGTGAATTTACGCTTTGCAAAAAAAAATTGCCTAATAAAGCAGAAGGTGGATGGTGATTGATGGGGCACCGGATTAGTGAGGTGCATTAACCCTTTAAAGAAGGGGATGATAGCGAGCAGAGAAAGAAGTGCAGGGTGTGGCATTTGATAGATAGTAGTGGCCAATTGTAATCCCATGAGCAGGTGAGCCGCGGTGGCGCGTCATGACGGGCATTCCAAGTAGTAACAACTGCTCACCACATAGTTTCATTCAGGCCCTCCCCTTATTCTCTGAGTGACCTCTGGACAATCAGAAGACCTACATGACATTGTCTTCCTCACCATGAATGTCAGATACCTGCTCTGTTCATTCATAGCCTGGTGAATGTGCAGTGTGCTCCCTACTGTAAACAGAATGGTACTGAGCATACATCAGGCTATGATCGAATGACAAGTGCCCAAGATTTTCATGCAGATGTAGATGATATCATGATGGTCTTTTGATTGTGGTGCGGTCACTCAGAGAACATGGGGGGGCTGAGCGGGACTATTAAGCAAGAATGAGAGCACTTGCCAGCTAATTTGTATATCAAATTAAACTTTTTTTCCAGTAATGAAAATTATGCAAAAAGCAACAAAGATATGTCTCTTCATGAGTGTAAGTGCTCTACAGAATGTTTGCAGTGGTTTGGAGGGCATAATTTTGTTGACAGACTCCCTTTAATACTGTACTTTACATGTTCCCCCACAAAATGCAATGTGACAAGCTATAGCTGACTCCTATTCCTTCCCTTCCTTGTCATGTTATCATGCTAAGATTACTAAACTAATGAGATCTAACATGAATTAAACTCTCATGTTCCAGCATTAAGTAGAAAAGTTAGCTGATCTGTTTTTATTAACCTCAACTGTTGATTGCTATGCCTACACTCCCAATTTAATAATCTATGATAAGTGTCAGACATATTCTTGCAAATATCGGACCATTGATAGGAGCAAAAAACTAAATTAGAGCTGTATAAAAACCCTACATTTTCTCTCACTTGACATATCATGAAATATTTCTTTAGAATTAATGTTGAAGCCATTGCTGAGCAATTATACTAATTGCATTTCTGTGCTCATAATAAAATGAAATCCTAGGCCAAGTTCACATATCAGATCTTAGCAGGAGAGCATGAACATTGTTAGGAATCTATTGAGGAATGTTACAATGTGAGCAGAAGGTTAAAGGATAAATCCACCTAAAATTTCAACACTCAGTTGGAGTTACTTGTACCCCCCATGACTATAAATTGTAACTAAGCTGGGGTCCTACCTCTAAAATCATTATGATCCTCACCCCCCTCCTTTATTTCCATTGAGCATTACTTCTGCGAAAATGTAGTTTCTTATTATGCTGTTGCTGAGATGATTACCCATCTGACACATTGCTAGAGCATGGTGCAAAGATTGTTTCTTGCTAGTAATAGAGCAGATGTAATGATCAGGTGCTGGTTCGGAGCGATCAGTATGGGCCGATAGTGTAGTCAGGGTAAGCTATGGTTGGTACACAGGTAATATCGGTTGCGATACAAGAGGAGCAGGCAGGTAGCGGAGTCAGGGGAAGCCAGGGGTCGGTACACAGATAAATTGTTTGTAGATGATGGAGCAGGAAAGAGAGGAGCTTGATTACAGGCTAGGAGCTCAATAACCATGCACCGAGGGAGGGACAGGGACAGTTTTAAATAGTGTGCCTAATTAGTGCAGGGTGGAGCAAATCCGGAGCTGGGTTGCAGGAGCAAGAACTGGACAAGATTTATGGAGGGGAACTGTCCAGGTAGCTGAAAAGCTCAACAGGGAGAGATGCCGCATGGAGCACAGGAGTTCCCAGGCTCATACCCTGACAGCAGAGGTTTAGTGTAGGCGTGTAACTAGAAAGGCACAACTGAGGCTTGTTGCTGGTGTACTGAGAAGTATGGGGGTACTAACAAGGTATTTGTTGGCAGTAACCTGAAGACAGTAGCATACAAACTAGAAATGAAACCCCACAGCACAAAAAACTGGTCTCTCATTATGGATTTAAATTTTGCCATCCAGGACAGAAGGTCTCAGTGTTTGTTTCACTCTACCTCCCCTTTCCATGACCTTTGGGCCAGTTCCCTATCCTCTTGATTGCACGTATAGCAGTCCTGTGTAGGTTATTGCCACCTTATAGCAAAGATGATGGAAAGAATAAGAACTAATTCCCCTCTCTGCAATGGCCTGATTGCATGCACATAGGCTTTTTCAGAGACCAAGCTCATATCAGTGCTTCTTCTACATAAACTAGATGGTCCAGGGGAAGCTCTATGTGAGTTTTCAGCATGCATCTCTATAGCATGTGAGATTTAAGATAACAGCAGAATTGGAGGAACTTTAGTCAGGAAGACTTTAGAATCTCCAAGCTAATTTTCCCTAGGATATACTGATCACACCTAATACTAAAACCAGTTGCCTAAAAAGTCAAAAAACAGCTGTGGCCCATTAATGCATGGACTCCGCAAGGCCTTTGAAGATGTCCTGTGGTATATGGCACCAACACATTAGCAGTAGATACTTTAAGTCCTGTAAGTTGTGAGTTGGGTTTTGCATGGAACAAACTTATTTTTCCAGCACAGGTTCTTAAATGACATTGAATGTGGGCAACTTGGAGGTCAAGTCATGACTAGGGATGAGCGAGTATACTCAGTAAGGCACTACTCGCTCGAGTAATGTGCCTTAGCCGAGTATCTCCCCGCTCGTCCCGAAAGATTCGGGTGCCGGGGCGGGGAGCTGCGGGCAGAGCGGAGAGGAGTGGAGGGGAGATCTCTCTCTCCCTCTCTCCCGCCCGCTCTGCCCCGCTCCCCGCCGCAACTCACCTGTCAGCTGCGGCGGCCCCCGAATCTTTCGGGACGAGCGGGGAGATACTCGGCTAAGGCACATTACTCGAGCGAGTAGTGCCTTAGCGAGTATACTCGCTCATCCCTAGTCATGACCTTGAGCTCATTTTTATATTCTTCAAACTGTTCCTAAACAGTTTTTGCAGTGTGGTAGGGCACATTATTCTGCTGAAAGAGGCTATGGCCATTAGGAAATACTGCTGCCATGAAGGAGGTGCACTTTGTCTGTAACAATGTTTAGGCAGGTGGGATGTGTCAAAGTAACATCCACATGGAAGTCAGGACCTAAGGTTTCCCAGAAGAACACTGCCCAGAGCATTATACTGCATCTGCTGGCATGCCTACTTCCCAAAGTGCATCCTGGTGCCATCTCTCCAATGTAAGAATGAGCACACTAACTGCCATAAAGTACACCAACTGCCAGATTGGTTGTGGATCCAGGAGTTATTCTGATTGCCAGAATAAATCCTTGGTATGTTACTATGCTATGAACCTATTGTCTTGAGCCAGGCAGACTAGGGAAGATCTTGCTACCTACAGTCATAGCTCTTCTAGCTACAAATCTGCAACCTATTCGCAAAAAAAGGACACAAGATGTCATCAGTGTTTAAAAAAACGAAGATGTGTGTTGATAATCGAAACAGTCTTGGAATGGCCAGAACTATATTGGGTACTAAAGAGAACCGGGCTAACTGTGCCCACCAGCTGGGTCAATTTTTTCTCTTAGGCATTAAGCAGCCTAATCACTTTCGAAGTTCTGCAAATAGATGTCTTCTATTTTTTTACATGGGCCATGTGTCTCTAAGCACTCTGATGCTTTCCCTTCAGTGCTGATGGTGCCAGTCAGCGTAAGGACACATCTTATTGACAACAGGAATGGTAAAGCCCGTTGTTTATATGGGATGCATATTAGAGGAAGGCATAATGCAGCGATCCAAGAAAAAGATGCTTCAGAATTATTTTATGACACATGCAAGTGTTTACTGATACAGACATTTCGGGACAGCTGTCAGATCCTCTACAAATGAGAAAATGGCCCTCTGAGAGGTACTTATGGCTTCTTTGTTTCCTTTTTAAAGCTATAATAAAACCTTATTAAATGAAAATCAAGCTGGAAGTGTGAGTTCACTTTTGGTGAATCTATATAAATAAAGAAGACAATTCCGGAAACTGCATTTCCATTCTTTAAGTTGCATGTTTAGTCTGATGTAGGGCTGAAATAAATGAGTTTCTCAACCGTTGTCTTGCAAATCTATTGCCAGAGTTTAAAAAGCTGTTTCTGGAAATTTGTAGTCTGTTAATGAACTTGCATGATCAAACTTTAGATACTTAACCAGCCTGTGTATTCATGATACACCTGCCAGCTTGCATATTAGTGTGACATTAAAGGAGTCAAGGGGAGGGGGGGTCTTGTCTCTGCTTAAGGAGAGCACCCAAAACGTGTAGAGACACCTAGGGGGTGAGTGGGTTGGAGCATGACTTGGTTTCCTATTCCCAATCATTGTTTTACAGACAAATTAAAAAGTCGTACATTGATTTGAAGGAATGCTGCCATCCAATAGGTGGCGCTGCAGAGGTATTGTTCCATGTTCCTTATTTGCCTAAATTACCCAGAGGAGCGTGCATAGCCTTATAAGTCTCCTCACTCACTTTTCAGGTGTCTTCTCAAACCCTTCCTGGGTGCTCTCCTTTGGGAGAGACGATGCCATCCCCTGACATGCTCACCCCCTAGGTGGTTTCACAAACTTTTTGGGTGCTCCCCTTAAGGAGAGATAACACCCCCTTGACCCACATTACAGGCCTCTCACCAGCCAGGCCAGAAACCTACTGCACACTGATGAGGGGAAAACACCCCAAAACAGCTGTCTGTGTATGGTTTTCTGGCTTGGTTTACTATTCCCAATCATTTCTTTACAGACTTGTTAAAAAGTCGTACATTGATTTGAAGGAATGCTGCAATCCAATAGTTGGCACTGCAGAGGTCTTGTTCCATCTTCCTTATTAGCATTAATAGAGTCTTCGCACTATGAAAAAAAATAATAATGGTTGGAATGGCATAAAATAAAAAGTAGACAATAGTCATCTGACTGCAGCCCGAAGGGAAACAGCTGTACAGTTCCAAAGGCTCCAGATCCCAGTTTGTACATCACGAGTCACGGGCATATCGTTAGATTTTGTGTCGGGATGCTGCATGCCACAAAACATTGCACGTGTGAATTAACCCATAGGAAAGCATGGGCTGAATGAACACGAGATTTGTAGCATTGTAGCAACGCAACTAAATCGTGCAACTTTGTCGTCCATGTGAAGGAGTCCTAACTCTGCATCTAAGGCAAGTGCTCCTCCAGTAATTTCTTAGCTCTGCCCCTTACATCTTTAGTAAAGCTAAAAGGGAGAGAATGAATCTGTCAGTGGCAATAGGCAAAGAGTTTTTTTTTTGTAAGGATTTAGTAGGATATGTGTGTATTAGTCTATGTGGAGAACCTACTACATTATCTATAAAGTATAGCTTTAATTTGTCATCTAAAATCACTTAGACCCCAGTACCTAAACACAGACAAAACATAGATAGAACCTGGTATTGTAATCTAGTTACCAGATTATGAGGTTGAAGACTTGTAATTACATGACATATACCCTTTGGCAGGGGCATAACTATAGAGGATGTAGGGGATGCGGTAGCACCCGGGCCCAGGAGCCTTGGGGGGCCCATAAGGCCTCTCTTCTCCATATAGGAAGCCCAGTACTATGAATAAAGCATTATAGTTGGGGGCCCCGTTCCAGGTTTTGCATTGGGGCCCAGGAGCTTCAAGTTACGCCTCTGCCCTTTGGTACCATAAACTGTTAGTGTCCCATCAAGGCCAGCCTTGCCTTGGTGATGCACGTATGTTGGTCTATTGGTATATAACACCTCAGATGCTCATACAAAGGGGTAGTCTATTACTGAGCCTATCAACACTTGATCCCTGGAGGGGGCAGCAGAATGATATGAGTAAAATGTCATGTACTCAAAGGATTTGCTATTTTACACTACACTTAGTGCCAACTTAGTATTCCTAGAGTTTATTGCTCTTGTTTCATTGTGGTGAATACATGTATCGCCATACACCAGTGTTAGAGGTATTGTCAGCCTCTCACTAGCCATGTTTTATATATTCTCAGATCCCTGCTATAGTATGTATATATGGTTAGTATCCAGGAAAATAGTGTTTATTCTAGGCAGCAAGCTCTGATTGTTTGCTGCCTTTACTCATGTCTGTTAATCTCCACCAGGGATACATTTATTCTGAAGAATCAGTCTACTAATATAAACTATCTCTCTCAGATCCATAGGGTTATAGGTCTAAGAGAGTCCTGATGGCTATTAGTGGCTAGCTAGTACTTGGCCCATTTTTTCTGTTAATGTTTCACTAATTTCTTTCTGTCACTATTGTATCTCTTTTATATAGTGTGCTCACTCATATTAGTCTATTTTCTTGCTTTTCTCTAATCATCCTATCAAGGCGTTCCCTGAGCTAATCTAGGCTATTGCTGATTCATCAGGATAGTTTAAACACACACTCTCATTAGTATATAGCCATGATGTTGGGCTATAATACTATTATTCAGCCATTCAGACACACAACCTCTTGGTACGGTTCCCCAGTTAGAACCGACAGACTTGGTAGGCACAGGTAGTGCCTCTGTTTAAATAGCTTCGGCTCCACCCACTCTCAGAGGGGGCTTGTCCTTCCTAGCACCAATAGAGAGCCAGTTTGAGATGCTATCGGTCTGTCACCTAGATCTCGCGATATTTTAGCACATCTCACATGTACTGCGCATGTGCTCGTGGTCAAGGGTCGCTCTCGGGATTATACCAAGATCTTGCGATGCTTCATGAATCTCGTGCATGCGTTCGCGGTACTAAGGACCCACCAGGGAAATAGATAGAGTGTGTGGGGACCAGCGCAAGGGTTTGCGAATGCATGGCTTTCTGCTACGTTATGTAGCTGCTCCATCCAAAATGGGTCACAGTGCGCACCTTGCGCATGTGCAGGGGTACACCGTTACGGATCGGAGCCTTGCAATGTATATGCTTATTAAATAATCCAAACCATTGTCTCAGGTGATTGTTATTTATTATACACTTTGACATAGATTTTAGAATTGATTTAATGGTGGACAGGGCTTGTTTTCTATGCTCTTGTTTTTCTACCTAAACCACAGCAGAATAGAAAAAGGGGGAATTAATTAGATAGAGTATAATGTAAATTCATAAGATATACCTGGTGACTTGGGAGTAATTACTAAAAAGGATTGTTCACACTTGATGCCTTCATGTTATAAGCAGTTATGCTCCCACATTTGATCTAGCTGTAGGTTCGCTTAGTCTTCTTGTGTTGTATTCACTTTTTGACCCAAGTCCTCCGGAATTCTTCTTTTGCATCAATATGATAAATGCTGTGCATAGTTTTTGCCCACAACCTTCAGGCAAAATGCTTCATTATGTCCTTATGCTTGCATGTTTATTGTCCAAGTGATGAACTGTGGATCTCTCAGCCTGCCAACTTTTAAATAAATGCAGCAAATGATAGACACTAATCCAACCCCATTGGGGGGCACATGATTCTAGGCGGTGGATCCATGTCGTCTCCTTTTGACAGAGTCTGCGTTCGATATTATCTCTATGTCCTGTAGATCTCATTAATTTCCACTCATTAATAAGTGGAAAATCCTTTAAAAAAATTAATAAATTAATATAAAATTGTAATTATAATTGATTTTTGCATTTTCGTTATCATACTGACCTGCAGAAAAAAATATTGTATGATTAACGCTGTAAAAAACAAAACAATAGAAAAAATGGCCTTATTTTCTCTCCTTGCTCCAAAAAAATTAATAAAGGTTTTACAATACACTATATGCACCCAGAAATTATACCAATATAAATTACAGTTCGCCTTGCAAAAAACGAACCCTTATATAACCTTGTCGATGGAAAAAGTAAAAAAGTTATGGCTTCTGAAAGTGGAGATGAAAATCCACCCAAAATTGTTACGTCCTAAGGCCTTAGTCACACGGGCGTTTTTTCACGCGATTTGCGCATCGCATGACGGATGCGCATGCGCAAATCGCGTGACCGGCGCCGAAAAATCGGCCCAAAAATCGCACGAAAATCTGCTCCTAACCGCGTTTCATTAGAAATGGGCCGGAGCTGTCCAGCGCATTGCATTCAATGGAGACGGCAATACAGCGGCTCCATTGAATGCAAGCGCTGTGGGCGAGTGTGGGATGAATTGTCGGGAAGGGGTTAAATATATAACCCCTTCCCTGCAATGCATCCTGAAAAGTGAAAAAATAAAAAAAATGTATGTACTTACCTGCTCCCGGCAGCTGGAGATCCCGGCGGCCGGCCTACAGTGGGTGTGAAGGGGGTGTGACTCAGGCTTGCCCCTGATTGGCTCAGCGCTGAGCCAATCAGAAGCAAGTCTCAGTCACACCCATTCATGAATTCATGAATGGGTGTGACTGAGATCAGCCTCATTGAGCGCATATAGAGAAGAGAACAGGAATCGCAGATCGCAGATAGGTGCGATCTGCGATTTCTGTTCTCTAATTTATCGGACGAGCGCATAAAAAGCGCTCATGTGTCCGATACCATTGCAAAGCAATGGTTTTAAAAAATCGCCGGACGCATGCGCATGCGCAAATCGCGGCAATAAACGCCCGTGTGACTGAGCCCTTAGGCTGCATTCCCACGAATGTATATCGGCTCGGTTTTCACGCCGAGCCGATATACATTGTCCTCGTGTGCATGGGGGGAGGATGGAAGAGCCAGGAGCAGGAACTGAGCTTCCGCCCCATCTCTGCCTCCTCTCCGCCGCTCTGCACTATTTGCAATGGGGAGAGGCGGGACGAGGGCAGGGCTAATTCATGCAACTTAGCCTCGCCCCGCCTCTCCCCATTGCAAATAGTGCAGAGGGGCGGAGAGGAGGCAGAGAGGGGGCGGGAGCTCAGTTCCTGCTCCTGGCTCTTCCATCCTCCCCCCCCCCACACACACACACACACGAAGATAACGTATATCGGCTCGGCGTGAAAACCGAGCCGATATACGTTCGTGGGAATGCAGCCCACGGGCCGTAGGGGTTAATAAAGCTTTCTAAATATGCTCTAAACTTACGACATATTATAATTTTAATTTTTCGTGACCGCTTCAAGTAGTGCAATCTGACAATCTGGCCCTTGGATTAAATAAAGGTTCTATTGCTGCAATTTCCTATTGTAATATTTTAATGACATTTTATCATAAAATACTCTTCCAGATAAGGAGATAAAAGCATAAAATTAAAATAACCCTTATCCTTTCACATGTGGATGAAAGGAAGAAAAGCTCAAGAAGACGATTAAATTAGCTTTTCAGCAAAAGTATACTTGCCTTATCAAATACCACTTGTAAAATTACTGACTTCTACAAAATATAGTTTTTGTGCTTTAAAAGCTTTTGCTTTTCCACAAAACCATCCGTCAAGATAACAGCCTTTGAAAATATGCAGAAGTGTGCGATGACAGCCTCTCTAGTGTTCATTTATAAGAGGACGAGTTATCCTCTGCCCAGAGTCATCCAGCACAAATGTATTGCTACAGTGTGAATAATGGCCCCGGATTATTAGAAGTGCCTTTTATGACCATTACATTAGTTGTGTCCTAATAACACTCAAACGCGTTGATAAATATAAAGCAAAGGCTGATATGTTGTGTCAGCTTGTTATAGATTGATTGTCACACTTAATGCTTTAGTAGCCCTCATGCTGAGTCAACGCTGAACAAAATGTCCCTTTAGAGGTGAACTGGTGAAGTAAGTTTATTAGGGTCTTTATGGCATAATTGTGTAATGAAGGGTTTACGACATCAGTGTGAAAAGGTTCGTTTATCAGAAGGCGCTTAATGCTGTCACTTTAATTTCAAGTCTAAAATATTGACTTTCTATTTTGTACTTCTCTATTTAGGTAACTCTTGATTCAAGAAGAAGAAAACTGCCCGTGAAGTGTCAATGAAACTGCTTACCATGAAAGTCAAAGTTTTACTCTGTGAGTAATCTTGGGCCATCACTCAACTGTTATCTAAAGATGCATTGCAAACATGTGAACCTTGTCAGACTAGACCATCAATCTTTCGGAAGGAATGTACAACAGAGGCCATCTCTATCATTTTTAATGCAGTTTATAGATCAGATGTTGGGCAAATATCCCTAGCTCATGGGCGCATAACCTTTTCGAGTCTAAAGGCTACATTGTTAGAATGAACCACTCTCTAGAACAGCAATTAAACTTCAAGAGCTACTGCCATCTGAGAAAACGATGGCAATTTAACAGAATGCGTTATAAATTTCTTATAGGTGGAGGTTCCACTTGACAGACAATTGGGGGTCTCCTCTTAGATACTCCAGAGATGAAGAAACCGTGTATTTTCACAATCCACAAACTACAATGGAGAGACACATTCATGGCCACCCCTCCGCCTTATTTTCTCCTCTCTGAAGACCACACAGAGGGTCAAGAGACCACCTTTCTCATATATATGTGTCTCTCAGAGATGCAACCCCATCGCCAACACAGAAAAGGGTTCTTTACTGTAAGAGCAGTGAGACTGTGGAACTCTCTGCCTGAGGATGTGGTGATGGCAAAATCCATAGAGGAGTTTAAAAGGGGACTTGATGTCTTTCTAGAGGGAAAGGATATTACAGGATATAAATCTTAGGTTAATTGTTAATCCGGGTATACAGGCAGGTAGGAACTATTAGAGGTTGATCCAGGAATTAGTCTCATTGTCATTAAGGAGTCTAATTGGCTCCTGCCTCTTGTTTTTTTTTTGCCTTCCTCTGGATCAACAACATAGGAGGATAAACAGGCTGAACTAGATGGACACTGTCTTCATTCGGCCTTACATACTATGTTACTATGTTATAAGGCACTTATGACAATCCCTTGGAAGAAGAACTAATGCCCCTTGTTATGTCTAGTGCAGGGCCTGGGGTGGAGGTACATGACACAGGGATTCAAAGAGCACCAAAAAAGAAATACTAGTTATGTATTGTTGCCTGAGGCCTACATTAGGCATAACACAGTAACAGCTTTGCCTAAAGCTTTTCTTAGTCTGTCTCTGGTTATTAAACTGCATACTGAGAAAAATGTCAGTCATGGTACGTTGGCATAATGAGTGACACCTCATGAATATGCTAGACCTACCTCTTGCTGGAAAATGTGGGAACCAGACCTATCCAATGCATGGAGCTACCGCTTGGCTATGTGAGTGCAGCAAAACTACACAACCTTACCCTATAATTGACAGACCGCTGGAATCAGGGTGCCTATCACTATTTTTTGCGGCTCTCAGTGAAGGATGCATAAATTACCTTACAGATTCTCTTTGATTATTAGAATCAGCTCAAAATATGTAAGTGTAATGAGGCCTAAAGCAGGTGTGAACCCACTTGGTTGCTAATGAATTTGACATAAGACAAAACCTAGGAGTGAAGTTTAAGGGATTATACATTCTTTACTCTTAACCCACAAAGGGGTGTGTGGACTTCCTCATAGGGAATCCTTTATGTAGCTAATCCAAGAGTAGTCTAAGTTAGCAATAGCTGAAGTGAAGCTGCAATAGTGGATGTGAAGCTGTGCAGATGACACCAAGTTGTCGTACCAAGTTAGCAGGCAGAATTCGCTGTTAGGTGGAACAAGGACTGTTGTTGACAGTGTTCGGTCAGCAATAGAAGATATAGGCAGAGATCAAAGCTGCAATGTGCAAGCTAGGTCAATAACACAGAATCAGAGTTATAACACTTTATCAGAGCATTGGAGCAAGTAGAAAGGTCCCCTATAAAACTCTAGTCCCCTTGGCATTGTCTGTTGACAATGGCATTTAGCTCTACTGGCCCTTTAGGAGACTGGAAGTTCACTGTCACCAACACGTCAGACCAAAACATAAATAATGTTCACAATGGACAAATATGGACGTATACTATATCACCAGGACATGGGGAACACAAGATAGGGCAAAAAAACAGTAACAGAAATACAGGAATTGGAATAATATTCTCAACCTAGAAGCAAGGTGATCGCCCAGATAGGGGTGGCCCAATGTCACGAACCTAGGGGACCTAGTCTTTCCCTAGATGAAGGCTAAAGAAAATGTTTAATGCAGATGGAAAGAGCAATATATAACAGTATTTGGTGCAAGTGAATAAGCCCGACACAGAATAAAAAAACACAGGCACTCAGCTGGCAGGAGTCCATTGCCTCACCAAACACCTCATGCAGGACAATAACTGGCACCCATGTAGAGGCGGTCCCAGAATAAATACACTTCCATCATGGTTGATTGGTCAGCTAGGGGAAACACCATCCTGTCGACCAATTAGTCCATACACCAAAGGAGATGTTGTACCAGGATTGTGAATAAAGGCACATTATACACTGAGCCCACTAAGTGATTTCCAACAGACCAGCCTCAGGGACCATCTGCAGGGACAAGAAGAATTCACTCATCGGCACCCAGTAGGATGCACGCACCGAAGACATCATGACATCATCCCAGCTAGACTTCCTGATTGTGGCTGATGCACTGCAACATTCACAAACATGAGTGTGCCCGAACATTGAAAAACATGTAGTGTTGGGGCAGCGCCAGTTAGGGAGAAAATGTCAGACCCCACAAAAGTAAATTTGCAGATAGGCATAGCAAATATGCTATGTGTTAAGATGCAAAGAAGTTTTTAGCTGAACATGCTTCCCTTCAAGTTGCTCCTACAGTTTCATTTTAGTCTCTGAGACAGCAAAATTTGGATCCAATACAATGATGCACTGATATGCATACATAAACAATGCAAAAGGAAATACCTGGTCAGTAAAGAGTAGCAAACACTTACATACAAAATCCGTCAAATGTAAATTCAATAGCAATGGAAAAAAAGTAGAGCTGCCTGAAAAAAAAGAGTGTTGGCAATCTCAAATGAAACAATATAAGAGCATACACTGTGCGCAAAGAAAAAAAACCAACGTAAAATGCAATATTCTGTTCACTTGCTTCACATCCATCTTTTTTATCTTCTATCTCAACTGCTTAAACATACAGCTAAAACTGCTATTTCAATTTTCCAGTACTTTTAGAGGATATTGTATATTTTGCAGATGAACAAACATGTTAGGGATTACAGAATGTATAATAAGTCACTCATTCAACATATTATATATTCCAAGCGCATATTCAGATGTTCTCTTAATATAACTGAAGGAAGTCTGGAGTTACTTGAGTTCACAGAACACTTGATCTCTACTACTTTTTCTCACTAATCACATATTCTTGTGTTTTGTGCAGCTATTTAAACGTATTCCTATTGACTACCGGAGACAGAAGTTAATAAAATATGTGACTGGCTCAGAGGATGTCAAGTAACCACATAAGCATTTTATATATTACAGAGGGATTTATTTTTCCCTAGTCTCTTCTAACTGGGTCATACATTTTAACAATGCCTGTCCAATATGAAACAATTCATTTTGAGAAAGTCACAGAATTTCTAGTAAGAAGATTTTTTTTCTAACTTACATATCGTAATTCAATCTAGGAGGTGATGGATTATCGAATATTTTGTGGTATCGGACAGTCCTATTTAAGTGTATAAAAGTATTTTGTTCTTCTGCTCCTGGTCTGGTGAGATTGCTACATTATACACTGGCATGCCAAAAGTCATGAGACAGGTCCTAATATTGTGTAGGACCCCTTCTAGCCTAGTGAAGTGCAGCAAGTCAACGTGGCGGAATCTATGAGGAAGCTTTCCACCACATCCCATAAATGCTCAGTTGGGCTCATGTTAGGCAAACGTACTATACACACCATTTGTAGAAACTCTCCAGAATGGTCCTCAAGCCAACTCTGGACAATCTAAGCCTGATAGCATGGCGGGTTATCCTGCGGGGAAATACCATCATTGTGGAAGTACATGAAATCCATCCAAGCAGTGAAATGTAGCAGACATTATTCAATAATGCATTAAGGTGGACCAGCGGACCCAATCCATGACATGAGAACACATCCAACACCAGTATGGAATCACCACCAGCCTGCACAGTGCCTTGTTGACAAATGACTGAGGACCACAGTTTCATGAGGTCTGCGGCACACACAAACCCTGCCATCAGCCCAAAATAATTGGTAAAGTAACTCATTGGACCACACCACATTTTTCCAGTTCTCTAGGGTTCATGTAGCAACCTTAAAAGCCCATGTGAGACATTATGTTCAGTGTTGTGGTGTTAACAGGGGCACTCTGGTGGGTATTCTGCTCTCATATACCAGAGCTAAAGAATGCTGCACTGATCTGTGAGATATGTGTATGAAGCCTCATGCAGTGAATGTCGATGTGATTTCTACGAGAATTGCTTGTCTGCTTCACAGACAATCTTTACAAACAAGGCATGTAGGCAATATGCTTAGAACAAAGAAGAATTGGACCTTCAGAATATCTAATAGGATTCATTATGAGCTACCTTTAACCCCTTAAGGACCAGGCTGTTTTGTACCTTAAAGGGGTGGTCTCGCGAAACCAAGTGGGGTTATACACTTCCGTATGGCCATATTAATGCACTTTGTAATGTACATCGTGCATTAAATATGAGCCATACAGAAGTTATTCCACTTACCTGCTCCGTTGCTGGCGTCCCCGTCTCCATGGTTCCGTCTAAATTCGCTGGCGGCTTGCTTTTTTAGACGCGCTTGCGCAGTCCGGTCTTCTGCTCAGCACGAGCCGCTTCAGTGTGTTAGCCGCTACAGCTCTTCTGCGCATGCGCAGAAGAGCTGTAACCTCTCGGGAGCGCGCTGGAGCGGCCATTCTGCTACCATCCTCTGTTAGAGGAAGGTGCAGAGCCGCCCAGCCGAGAAGCCCAGCCCAGCCGCCCAGCCGCCCAGCCGCCCAGCCGAGAAGCCCTGCCTAGAAGCCGCCCATGTAAGTGAGGGGTCGGGGGTGATGTGTTAGCCTACCGCCCTGCCCCGTAGCCTACCGCCCTGCCCCGTAGCCTACCGCCCTGCCCCCGAGCCTGCCGCCGTGCTGCCCGAGCCTGCCGCCGTGCTGCCCGAGCCTGCCGCCGTGCTGCCCGAGCCTGCCGCCGTGCTGCCCGACCCTGCCGCCGTGCTGCCCGAGCCTGCCGCCATGCCCCCGAGCCTGCCGCCATGCCCCGAGCCTGCCGCCGTGCTGCCCGAGCCTGCCGCCGTGCTGCCCGAGCCTGCCGCCCTGCCCCCGAGCCTGCCGCCCTGCCCCCGAGCCTGCCGCCATGCCCCGAGCCTGCCGCCGTGCTGCCCGAGCCTGCCGCCGTGCTGCCCGAGCCTGCCGCCGTGCTGCCCGAGCCTGCCGCCCTGCCCCCGGAGCCTGCCGCCGTGCTGCCCCCCCGGAGCCTGCCGCCGTGCTGCCCCCCGGAGCCTGCCGCCGTGCTGCCCCCCGGAGCCTGCCGCCGTGCTGCCCCCCGGAGCCTGCCGCCGTGCTGCCCCCCGGAGCCACACACACACGCACACACACACACACACACACGCATACATACACACACACACACACACACACACGCATACATACACACACACACACACACGCATACATACACACACACACACGCATACATACACACACACACACGCATACATACACACACACACACACGCATACATACACACACACACGCATACATACACACACACACACGCATACATACACACACACACACGCATACATACACACACACACACGCATACATACACACGCATACATACACACGCATACATACACACACACGCATACATACACACACACACACATACATACACACACACACACATACACACATACACACATACACACACACATACACACATATATATATATATATATATATACACACATATATATATATATATATACACATACACACACATATACAAACACGTGTGGGTGTATATATATATATATAATGTGTGTGTATATATACACTCACGAATACGCGTATGCGTATACTCATACACACGTATACTGTATATATATCTATCTATATATATATAGATAGATATATATATAAAATGTGTACACGCATATATACACACACATATATTTAGGAGAAAAAACTATTTCATCTAAAACAGTGGAAAGTGAATTGCAGGGAGGCATTACAGTACCTTCTGCTGAGAATTCAGCACTGGACAGCTCCCTGCTATTACGAAGCCTGGGTTACTTGTGCAGGGGGAAAGGATCAGCACTGGACAGCTCCCTGCTAATACGAAGCGTGACCGGCGTCTCGGGAGCGAGCACGTCGGGCTGAAGCAAGCGCAGGGAGAAGAAGCGGCGGCCATCTTTGGGAAACTTTTTATAAGTTCATGAAACGCCAGAACTGTAAGTAGGAACCGGCTTTAAAAGCCATTTACATTGGTACTTAGTATTGTATACTGAAGAAGGGGGACTGGGCAAAAAAAATATTTCACTGCTGCCTCGAGACATCTCCTTTAAGGATCAGACACTTTTTAGGGATTTTACCCATATGGTGGTTTTACTGCCCTATTTTTTTCCTTTAGCTACCAAAATTATTTTTGCAGTTTTGTTTTTTTTCCATGACATATAGGGCTATTTTTTTCATATCTTTTTCACTGACTTTTTTTCCGTTTTTTAGTTTTATTGGGCGTAAAATGATTTTTTAACATTTCTAGTTATTTTTTTTTAATTAGTATATTTACACTAAAATAAATTATGGGAACGGATTCATTTTGTTTTGAACGTTTTGATATGTAATATGTATGGTTTTGGATTACAGGGCGCTTATAGCGACGTTTTTGGTTGTTTTCTTTCTTTTCTATATATTGTTGTTTTATTCTGGAATTTTGTTTTACTTATGTATGTAATTATGTTTTTTTACTATCTATATCCCCCATGACATCATATGAGACCTCTGGGGGTCATTCACATGTTTTTTATTTTTTTTTATTTGACACTTTCCCACTGTAGCTTGGGCATCCATAGGAGCCCCACCTACAGGGGAAAGCAACCCCTGTAGTGAAATTAGTCACTGGCAGAACTTTCCAGGGTCTAGTAGCTCTGCTGTAGCAGAGAACCCTGGCGGTCACATGCCCCCCCCCCCCCCCCGGCCCCTTTAGTGAAAGTTACATGTTACTTTCACTTTCTAGTACACAGTGTTTATTGAGCACTGCGTACTCGGTGAAGTAGAAGGCAGAAAGGGTTAAATACCCCTCCTGCCTTCTCCTCCGGGTTATCAGCTGTCACTAACAGCTGACAACCCGTTCCTACCTCTGATTGATTGCAGAGGAAGGAGACTTATAGTGCCGCTGTAATTTTACATACGGTGGTGCTTTAAGCCCAGGACCAGGCGCCGTGAATTTACAGTGCCTGGTCTTAAACGGGTTAATATATAGTATGGCAGAGCGCCTATGTAGGAATGAGCAAATCTCTGTGCGGTCGATTTCAAGCATGAAAAAATAAGGAGGGAAACTTAACTGGCACCCGCGAGGAAGGCCCTGGCATGGGACCCTACCCGCTAGCACCAGAATCCCTGTCCACTGTGATGCTTCTGAGTGCCTTGCAACCTGTAGGATGTCTAAATGTTTGAGTGCAATGAAGGTGAAATATAAGATAAAGTAAGGAAAGTCTTTGCGCTTGCAAGGATTTCTATTGTCTCTCACATCAGAAGGTACAGAGCAGCAGATTTGTGCTTGATAGAGGGGCAGGTTCGGCCCCGAAACGCGTTGCACCAACATATGTATACCTGACATATCGGTCAGATCTTTTTTATTTTGGATTAATAATAAAAAGATTATATATATTACGCATTGGAACATTCTTCTGCCGGATTGTTCTGTTCCATATACAAAAATAATAGAAACCTTTATGAGCTACCTTGGATCTTAACAGTAGTCCCATTCCCCTAGTGGACTGCTCTACAAAGTAAGTGTACCAAACCTTTCTATTATCCATCCACCAAGAGTGCGGGCATTTTATTTGATTTCATTTTGTTTTCTGCTTTACATGACCAAGATATCTCTTATACTCCGTGATGCTCTTTCTGCATTCTAAAGTTGTTCTCAGGGATCCAGTCCTTTGGATACATCACAATATTTAATGCTTACCTGAATCTGCAGTGCAGACGCCTGTCACCCGACGGGTGTTCCATATCAGGTGAGTCCCTTTATTTACTATCTGACACTGAATCATTGTTTAAAGTGCTATCCACACACTTAATTCTTTAGACTGATCATGATTAGTTAAATTTAAAGGGGTTGTCCAGTTTTAAACTATTGATGACCTATCTTCAGAGTAGGCCACCAATAGTAGATTGGTGGGGGTCTGTCATTTGGGCCACCACTGATTAGTTGTTTGCCAGGCTGTTGCATTCTGTAGGAAACAGGCAGCTCAGTTTTTGCTTCAGTGGCCAGGCTTGGTATTGCAGACATTGAAGTGAATAGGAACTTAACAGAAACAATGATGATAGTGGGGACAGACACGGAAAAGGCCTTTGATAGAGTGGACTGGCTCTTTATGGAAAGGGTTCTACATAGATTCAATATCCCTCCCCCCTTTATCTCGGCAATATTCTGTCTTTATTCCAATCCCCATGCTAGATTGAAAGTCAACGACATACTCTCCCCTCGGTTCGACATTCGGAATGGCACCAGACAGGGCTGTCTATTGTCACCTATCCTCTTTATCCTGACTATGGTACCTTTGCTCCAGAGAGTGAGACAGGATCTGAGAATAAAAGGGCTAAGCCTCGGTGACCAAACCTTGTCTTCCGCAGCCTTTGCGGATGATATTCCTTTTGTCGTCACCGAACCCAAAAAAAGTGTACCTAGACTTGCCTTGCTCCTGGAGGAATTTGGTACTCTCTCTAATTTTAAAGTGAATTTTTCTAAATCTACGATTCCTAACATCTCTGTCCCCAAGACACGTAGCAGGCTTTAAAGAGCTAGCTCACCCTTTGCCTGGTTGGTCACCTCCTTAGACTATCTGGCATTAAGCTGACTAAAAGGACGGAAGATCTCTGCTTCCATAACTTCCTGCCCCTGATAGACCATGTCAGGTCCCTTTTACGAGCATATGATATACCATTCGTGTTGTGGTTTGGTAGGAAGAACATCCTAAAGTCCTATGTGCTTCCCATTATTCTCTACAAGATGCGTATGATTCCAATCTACCTGCCACTCTCCTTTTTCAAAACCAAACGCTTTGCCTTCTTGGGACCACGGTTAGCACATACCCTTATGATTAAGAGGTGAACTGAGGGTGGAATAGACTTGCTGAGCATCCGCCACTTCTACCAAGCCATCCAACTTAATTACTGGATGGATATTACCCACACTTCTAGGGACTGGATGTTACAAAAACTGGTGACTGATACATATGGTAACCCTAATGGAGGACATCTGGTTGCCATGCAGAAGTATTTATAGATCGAAAAAATTCAACCCCTTACTTAGGGGACCCTGCGAGACTTGGGACAGACTTAGAGAGCTCTTGGCTCCTACCCCCACCTCGAGGATGATGATCTGTGCCTTGTATAAATTCCTTGGAATCTCCTCTGACCCAGGCGTGATTAGTATCTGGAAGCAATTTAGTGGAGGAGTAGCTGAAGACATACGAGCACAGGTCCATAAATACCCGGATGAGATTCTACAGTCTCTCCTGCCCCGCCAACCCTTACAATTCTTGCAAAAAGTACATGTCATTAACGTGATCAGGGAGTTTATTTCAAGATATAAATCCACTAGACCTATGACCCATTTCGAGAGGACTCTCAGTGCAAGCAGTCCCCCCACAAAGAAAATCTCGATTATACGGAGATGCTTCATCGCCTCCATGATGTTCTCCATGCCAACTTTCCTTTCCACTTGGGAAAGTGAACTGAACATCTCCCTGTCCAGTGGAGATACTAAGTTAATTCTAAAAATGGCCTGTGGCCTCTCAATGTGTGTTCTTGTGCAGGAGAGTCACTACAAGTTACTGGTGAGATGGTATAAAACACCGCAGTGGCTATACTAGTATAAGCTAGCCTCCCACAACAAATGTTGGAGATGTGAGAAAGCTGTCGGATCCTATCTTCATATCTGGTGGGACTGTTTGTTAAATCGCTCCTTTTTGGAAGGAGGTTGAAAAGGTCTTGAGATTACTCTCCCCGGGTTTTATACTCTCTGCAGATGTAATCTTTCTGTGGAGGCCTTCTGCAACGTTTCACCCTCTGAAAAACATATTGATAGCGTTCTTATTGGACGCAGCAAAGGCTCTGATCCCCTTGATCTGGCTTCTGAAACCCCCCCTCTTCATTGTATCAGTGGGAGGAAAGGTGGACATGATTTGTAATTTAGAGGAGCTGCAAAACTAGGCGAGGGGCACTCATGATAGTTTTGTTCAAATCTGGAACCCCTGGTGAACTTTGAGACAAAATTCCTGAGGTTGGCATGGGGACTGATAGGGTCCCGCTTGATACGCTAATGATTAGCATGTAAGCCGTTTGAGACAAGGGATAGTCTCTCCTGCAGCAGTTTGACCGTGCAGACTCTGAGTGTTGGACTGTGGCATGGATGGTGGCGATGGTATTGAATTGGAGGGCGGTGTGAATGGCGGCGACAAGATCAGACATTGCAGCTCCCCCACCCCCACTCCTCCCCCACCTTTCCTTTCCCCTCCCTCCTTCCCTCCTTTCTCTGTTTTTCTTAACTTAGTCTTCTCTTTTTTTCTGTTTAGTAGGATGCACTAGACTGCGTTCTCTCTTGGTTTGGATCTAGAGTTTGAGTAAATGCTCCAAACGAGGGAAGATCCAGGCAGAAATATGGATGTTTCATGTCTACTTATAGATTGTAATATTTTGTTGGACTCAGATATCCTATATTTTATATGTAAAAACTGAAAAATCTTTAATAAAAATCTAATTAAAAAAAAAAAAAAAAGAATATGTCTGTCAGAAGATTGTGGCAGAAAATAATTTTAAAAAATTAAATATCTTTGGAAAAAAATAAACACTACAGCAAAAAAAAAAAAACCATACATTTGGTATCGTAGTAATTGTACTGACCCATAGAATAAAGTTATCATGTCCTTTTTGTTGCAGTGTGTACATAGTAGAAACTAGATGCACCCAAAGAATGCATAATTTTCATTTTTTTTTCAATTTCACACCACTTACAATTTTTTAAAAGTTTTTCAGTACATTAAAAAGTACAATTGAAAATACAACTCATCCCACAAAACACAAGCCCTCGGACAGCTACATTGATGGATAAATAAGAGTTAGGATTTTTTAAAAGTAGGAGGAAAAAATAAAAATGGGGGGAAAAGGGCCGCGTTCTTACGGGGTTAGGCATTGCTATATTTTTTATCTTTTATACCTTACGTCATAGTATTCTTTAGGAGTCTAAATAGATATCTTTCAACAAATTCACATATCTTAAGGAGGTTTTTTTTTCTTTACTCAAGCACCTTTTTCTTAGTGGATTTCTTTCCACCTGGTACATACAATAGTATTCAAACTTGTATCCTCGATTATCAGACATTTCTGTAGGAGAACATTAAATGGCCTCCTGCAGCACTAGGATTATTATTACAAATAGAAATGTGCACTCCTACCCATTGTGAGCACTATATATCTCGTCATGACTCAGACATAATGTACATCAAGGTGTCGATCACCACCTTAGAAACTAGGAGTAACTGTACCGGGTTGTGCAGTAATTGCCCCAAAATCATAATCATTGAACTGGATACGTGGCATCAATGATTTTGTTGTCATAACAGACCCTTTATCAAGATGATTGCTCCATTTTTATTAGTGGAAGTGAAAGTGAATGCAATTTATACCCCACAGTAAACTTTATTGATTTTTTTAAGACCTACGAGGGCTTCACCTTTGTGATATATATAGCAACCCACGGTTGTTTACTCTGGAGGAAAACTATTCTGCCAATTGAAAAGTGACATGTAGACACGTTGATTTACATCTGAACTCTGTGTGATGTTTTAGAGTCCAGTGAAGGGTAAGACTCCTTCGGAATAAATAATACAGTCGGACTAAATATAGTGAGGAGATAATGAAAAACGCAGGTAAAGCATCTTATATTTAACATATAGAATTAGGCTTAACTACTTTTGAAGATTTAGTTTTATTTGTTTCTGTCTTGCTATACAGATGCAGAAAACTGTCAGCAATGCACAGGATAACTTCAGTAAATGTTTTTCTTTCGTTTATTCTGATCATTTTTGTTGTACTTTTACAACACATTGTGATACATAATATACATCATTACTAGAGATGAGCGAATGTACTCGTCCGAGCTTGATATTCGTGCGAATATTAGGGTGTTCGGGATGCTCGTTACTCGTAACGAGTACCACGCGATGTTCGGGTTACTTTCAGTTTCCTCTCTGAGACGTTAGCGCGCTTTTCTGGCCAATTGAAAGACAGGGAAGGCATTACAACTTCCCCCTGTGACGTTCAAGCCCTATACCACCCCCCTGCTGTAAGTGGCTGGGGAGATCTGATGTCACCCGAGTATAAAAGTCGGCCCCTCCCGCGGCTCGCCACACATGCCTTGTGACTTAGCTGAGGGAAAGTGCTGCTGCTGGTGCTGCTGTAGGGAGAGCGTTAGGAGTCAGTGTAGGCTTCAAGAACCCCAACGGTCCTTCTTAGGGCCACATCTACCTGTGTGCAGGCTGCTGCTAGCAGTGTTTTTTTTTTTTTTTCCTCAAAATCGGCAGTGCAGAGCATTGCACCCGGCATTAGGGACAGAAGTGGTGCATAGGCAGGGAGAGTGTTAGGAGTGAGTGTAGCCTTCAAGAACCTCAACGGTCCTTTCTAGGGCCAAATTTAACTGTGTGCAGTACTGTGCTGGCTGCTGTTAGCAGTGTTGCATTTTTTTTTTTTTCTAAAAATCGTCTGTGCAGAGCATTGCACCCTCCATTGATACTACAGGGACAGAATTGTGTAGGCAGGGCCACAACACAGTTATTGTTCATTGAATATACGTAGTGGGTCCTTCCCTTTGCAAAAAAGGACAAAAAAATTATATTTGGCCAGCCTGTGTCAGTCCTAAGGTCTCCGTGTACGTGTGTGCTGCGTGGACAACATACAAAAATCAGACGCAACCAGCTACGCTTTACTGCAGCCTAGCGCCATTGTCTTTCCTGACTGGCAAATACCTGCTCTGCTAGAGTTAATAACTCTGCTACACTATAGTTGTGTGACACTTTTTGAGGGCCACACCACAGATATTAAACTTCTTGTTCATTGAATATACGCAGTGGGTCCTTCCCTAAGCTAAAAAGGAAAAGAAATTATATTTGGCCAGCCTGTGTCAGTCCTAAGGTCTCCGTGTACGTGTGTGCTGCGTGTACAACGTACAAAAATCAGACGCAACCAGCTACGGTTTACTGCAGGCTTGCGCCATTGTCTTTCCTGACTGGCAAATACCTGCTCTGCTAGAGTTAATAACTCTGCTACACTAAAGTTGTGTGTCACTTTTTCAGGGCCACACTACAGTTCTAAAAGTTATTGTTCATTGAATATACGCAGTGGGTCCTTCCCTTTGCTAAAAAGGACAAAAAATTATATTTGGCCTGCCTGTGTCAGTCCTAAGGTCTCCGTGTACGTGTGTGCTGCGTGGACAACGTACAAAAATCAGACGCAACCAGCTACGGTTTACTGCAGGCTTGCGCCATTGTCTTTCATGACTGGCAAATACCTGCTCTGCTACAGTTAATAACTCTGCTACACTATAGTTGTGTGACACTTTTTGAGGGCCACACCACAGATATTAAACTTCTTGTTCATTGAATATACGCAGTGGGGGCTTCCCTTTGCAAAAAAGGAAAAGAAATTATATTGGGCCTGCCTGTGTCAGTCCTAAGGTCTCCGTGTACGTGTGTGCTGCGTGGACAACGTACAAAAATCAGACGCAACCAGCTACGGTTTACTGCAGGCTTGCGCCATTGTCTTTCCTGACTGGCAAATACCTGCTCTGCTAGAGTTAATAACTCTGCTACACTATAGTTGTGTGACACTTTTTGAGGGCCACACCACAGATATTAAACTTCTTGTTCATTGAATATACGCAGTGGGGTCTTCCCTTTGCAAAAAAGGACAAAAAATTATATTTGGCCAGCCTGTGTCAGTCCTAAGGTCTCCGTGTACGTGTGTGCTGCGTGGACAACGTACAAAAATCAGACGCAACCAGCTACGGTTGAGTGTAGCCTTACGCCAATTTCTTTCCTGCCTGGGAAATCAAATCACTGGTAATACAGCATGCTGAGGGGTAGGGGTAGGCCTAGAGGATGTGGACGCGGCCGAGGACGCGGAGGGCCAAGTGAGGGTGTGGGCACAGGCCGAGCCACTGCGGTGGCCAGGGGTAGAGGCAGGGCCAGACCGAATAATCCACTAACTGTTTCCCAAAGCGCCCCCTCGCGCCATGCCACCCTGCACAGGTCAAGGTGCTCTACGGTGTGGCAGTTTTTCACAGAGACGCCTGACGACCGACGAACAGTGGTGTGCAACCTTTGTCGCGCCAAGATTAGCTGGGGAGGCACCACCAACAGCATGCGCAGGCATATGATGGCCAAGCACCCCACAAGGTGGGACGATGCCCGTTCACCGCCTCCGGTTTGCACCACTGCCTCTCCCCCTGTGCCCCAACCTGCCACTGAGATCCAACCCCCCTCTGAGGACACAGGCACTACCGTCTCCTGGCCTGCACCCACACCCTCACCTCCGCTGTCCTCGGCCCCATCCAGCAATGTCTCTCAGCGCAGTGTCCAGACGTCGCTAGTGCCACAGTTTGAGCGCAAGCTCAACTACGACGCCACGCACCCGCACGCTCAAGCGTTAAACGTGCACATTGCAAAATTGATCAGCCTAGAGATGCTGCCGTATAGGCTTGTGGAAACGGAGGCTTTCAAAAGCATGATGGCGGCGGCTGCCCCGCGCTACTCGGTTCCCAGTCGCCACTACTTTTCCCGATGTGCCGTCCCAGCCCTGCACGACCATGTCTCCCGCAACATTGTACGCGCCCTCACCAACGCGGTTACTGCCAAGGTCCACTTAACAACGGACACGTGGACAAGCACAGGCGGGCAGGGCCACTATATCTCCCTGACGGCACATTGGGTGAATTTAGTGGAGGCTGGGACAGAGTCAGAGCCTGGGACCGCTCACGTCCTACCCACCCCCAGAATTGCGGGCCACAGCTCGGTGGTGGTATCTGCGGCGGTGTATGCTTCCTCCACTAAAGCACCTTCCTCCTCCTCCTCCTCCAACGCAACCTCTGTCTCGCAATCAAGATGTGTCAGCAGCACGTCGCCAGCAGTCGGTGTCACGCGGCGTGGCAGCACAGCGGTGGGCAAGCGTCAGCAGGCCGTGCTGAAACTACTCAGCTTAGGAGAGAAGAGGCACACGGCCCACGAACTGCTGCAGGGTCTGACAGAGCAGACCGACCACTGGCTTGCGCCGCTGAGCCTCCAACCGGGCATGGTCGTGTGTGACAACGGCCGTAAGCTGGTGGCGGCTCTGCAGCTCGGCAGGCTCACGCACGTGCCATGCCTGGCCCATGTCTTTAATTTGGTGGTTCAGCGCTTTCTGAAAAGCTACCCCCACTTGTCATACCTGCTCGGAAAGGTGCGCCAGCTCTGCGCACATTTCCGCAAATCCCACACGCACGCTGCCACCCTGCGGACACTGCAACATAGGTTTAATCTGCCAGTGCACCGACTGCTGTGCGACGTGCCCACACAGTGGAACTCTACGCTCCACATGTTGGCCAGACTCTATGAGCAGCGTAGAGCTATAGTGGAATACCAACTCCAACTTGCGCGGCGCAGTTGGAGTCAGCCTCCTCAATTATTTACAGAAGAGTGGCCCTGGTTGGCAGCCATCTGCCAGGTCCTTGGAAAATTTGAGGAGTCTACCCAGGTGGTGAGCGGCGATGCTGCAATCATTAGCGTCACCATTCCTCTGCTATGCATCTTGAGAAGTTCCCTGCAAAGCATAAAGGCAGACGCTTTGCGCTCGGAAACAGAGCCGGGGGAAGACAGTATGTCGCTGGATAGTCAGAGCACCCGCCTGTCTATATCTCAGCGCGTTGAGGAGGAGGAGGAGGAGCATGAGGAGGATGAGGAGGAGGGGGAAGAGACAGCTTGGCCCACTGGTGAGGGTACACATGCTGCTGGGCTGTCATCCTTTCAGCGTGTATGGCCTGAGGAGGAGGAGGAGGATCCTGAAAGTGATCTTCCTAGTGAAGACAGCCATGTGTTGCGTACAGGTACCCTGGCACACATGGCTGACTTCATGTTAGGATGCCTTTCTCGTGACCCTCGCGTTACACGCATTCTGGCCACTACGGATTACTGGGTGTACACACTGCTCGACCCACGCTATAAGGAGAACCTTCCCACTCTCATTCCCGAAGAGGAAAGGGGTTCGAGAGTGTTGCTATACCACAGGGCGCTGGTGGACAAACTGATGGTAAACTTCCCATCCGACAGCGCTAGTGGCAGAAGGCGCAGTTCCGAGGGCCAGGTAGCAGGGGAGGCGCAGAGATCAGGCAGCATGTACAGCGCAGGCAGGGGAACATTCTCCAAGGCCTTTGCCAGCTTTATGGCTCCCCAGCAAGACTGTGTCACCGCTCCCCAGTCAAGGCTGAGTCGGCGGGAGCACTGTAAAAGGATGGTGAGGGAGTACGTAGCCGATCGCACGACCTCCGTGACGCCTCTGCCCCCTACAACTACTGGGTGTCGAAGCTGAACACGTGGCCTGAACTCGTGCTGTATGCCCTGGAGGTGCTTGCTTGTCCTGCGGCTAGCGTCTTGTCAGAGAGTGTGTTTAGTGTGGCTGGGGGAATCATCACGGATAAGCGTACCCGCCTGTCAACCGACAGTGCCGACAGGCTTACACTCATCAAGATGAACAAAGCCTGGATTTCCCCAGACTTCTCTTCTCCACCAGCGGACAGCAGCGATACCTAAGCAATACGTAGGCGGCACCCGCGGATGGAAGCTACGTTCTCTCTCACCATCCAAAACGGGGACATTTCTGCTTCATCAATCTGTGTCTAATATTCCTCCTCCTCCTCCTGCTCCTCCTCCTGAAACCTCACGTAATCACGCTGAACGGGCAATTTTTCTTAGGGCCACAAAGCTCACTCATCAAATTTTTCTAAACAGTTTTTATATGTTTCAATGCTCTTAAAAGCGTTGAAACTTTAACTTGAACCAATTTTTCGTTAAACTGGGCTGCCTCCAGGACTAGTTACCACTTAAGCCACATTAACCAAAGCGATTAATGGGTTTCACCTGCCATCTTGGTTGGGCATGGCCAATTTTTTGGATGTACATTAGTACTGTTGATAAAGCAATTTTTGTGGGCCCTCGCCTACAGTGTAATCAAATGAATTTTTAGCCCACCTGCATTACAGCTGACGTTACATCCGCTGTGTTGGGCAATGCAATGGGATATTTTTGTGTATCGCCGGTGGGTTCCAGGTAGCCACCCATGCTGTAGGTGCACACGGAGTTTAACCTACATCTGTCCACTTGTAAAGAACCCCAGTCTGACTGGGGCATGCAGTGTGGGCCGAAGCCCACCTGCATTAAGCACGACATTACTACCTCAGCTGTGTTGGGCAATGCAATGGGATATTTCTATGTACCGCTGGTGGCTTCCTGGCACCCACCCATGCTGTGGGTCCACAGGGAATTATAAATGCATCTGTTTCCACTTGTAAAGAACCCCTGTCTGACTGGGGCATGCAGTGTGGGCCGAAGCCCACCTGCATTAAGCACGACATTACTACCTCAGCTGTGTTGGGCAATGCAATGGGATATTTTTATGTACCGCCGGTGGGTTCCAGGGAGCCACCCATGCTGTGGGTCCACAGGGACTTCACAATAGGAAGTTGTACCTGCCTGTGTCTATGAATTAAAAACCGCGGTCTGATTGGGGCATGCAGACACCTTGACAGAATGAATAGTGTGTGGCACATAGGTTCCCCATTGCTATGCCCACGTGTGCAGCTCCTGATGGCGGTGGCACAGGATTCTATTTCTCATTGCTTCTGTACAGCATTGTGGGCTATCGCCCCGCACCTTTTAAAGAGGGTCGAAGCCTAGCCGTGCCAACCCTCTGCAGTGTGTGCCTGCGGTTCCTCGTCATGGCAGACGCACTTCTAAATAGACATGAGGGTGGTGTGGCATGAGGGCAGCTGAAGGCTGCGCAGGGACACTTTGGTGTGCGCTGTGGGGGGGAGGGGAGGGTTGGGCAGCATGTAACCCAGGAGAAGTGGCAGCGGAGTATCATGCAGGCAGTGATTGTGCTTTGTTGGAGGTAGTGTGGTGCTTAGCTAAGGTATGCCATGCTAATGAGGGCTTTTCAGAAGTAAAAGTTTTTGGGAGGGGGGGGGGGCACTCTTGCCGCTATTGTGGCTTAATAGTGGAACCTGTGAACTTGAGATGCAGCCCAACATGTAGCCCCTCGCCTGCCCTATCCGTTGCTGTGTCGTTCCCATCACTTTCTTGAATTGCCCAGATTTTCACACAAGGAAACCTTAGCGAGCATCGGCGAAATACAAAAATGCTCGGGTCGCCCATTGACTTCAATGGGGTTCGTTACTCGAAACGAACCCTCGAGCATCGCGAAAAGTTCGTCCTGAATAACGAGCACCCGAGCATTTTGGTGCTCGCTCATCTCTAATCATTACACATCAGATAAAGTCAAGAAAAGAGTTCTTACAGACCACCTAAGAGATAATGGTAAATGTTGGGTGAACTCAAATTTGGTTAATAACTGATCAGGTCTCCAGATAGGCCTCCTCCACAGTAAATTGACCCAAGAGAGCAGTTGTACCACATTTAAATAAAGAAAGGAGAAAAAACTCTTTGGAATGGCTCTACAGGACCCACCAGCAGCGTTTTACCGGCAATGGATAGGAGCCACGGGTGTAGTAGCTGTGCAGGTCACTAGAGAGTAGTCAGGATAGCCAGGAGTCGTTAATGGGAAGTCTTGGTTTGCAGTATAGAGGGATGAGGAGGGAAACGTAGTCAGATGGAAAACCAGGAGTCAGCAACAGGAGGTCTCAGTCTGCAGTACAGAGGGATGAGGTGAGAAACTTAGTCAGAAGGAAAACCGGAAGTCGGTATTGTGAGGTCTTGTCACAATAGCAGAGGAGAAGGCAGAAATGGAGCTGATCAATGCTGTAGATCAGAATAATAACACACTGAAAGAATTTCAGGGTCAGGCTTTTATAGTGAGCCTTATTAGAAACAGGGTGGGGCCAGGACAGGGAGGCAGGAACTTGAACACACAGGATTATAGAACAAGGCTAGGTTCAGCAGGGTAGCTTTGTCCAGCAAACTGGATAACTCAGCAGTGAGAGCTACTGTCTGGAGCGCAGGAGGTCCTCAGTTCGATTCCTGACTCACCATTCTGTGGGTGACCAATAATAATAGTGAACAATGGTAACAATAGGAACACATACTTGCGTGCAGTAGTATCTTATATAAAATAAGCTGTATAAGTAATGAGTTTTTATTACATGCCTTGTGTCTCCTTCTAAGATCTGGATTTTGGTGTACTTAAACCCCAAAATGCATTGTGCCTGTATAGTGTATTGTGTATCCAAAATAAAGAAGTAAAAACAAGCAATATGAATAAAGTTCATAATTAGAGATGAGCAAACCTACTCGGCCACGCCCCTTTTTTGCCCGAGCGCCGCGATTTTCGAGTACTTCCGTACTCGGGCGAAAAGATTCGGGGGGCGCCGTGGGTGAGTGGGGGGTTGCAGAGGGGAGTGGGGGGGGAGAGGGAGAGAGAGAGGGCTCCCCCCTGTTCCCCGCTGCTACCCCCGCTCTGGCACTCCTCCCCCCGCCCCCCAGCGCCCCCCGAATCTTTTCACCTGAGTACGGAAGTACTCGAAAATCGCAGTGCTCGATCGAGTAATTACTCAAAAAGAGTTGGTTCGCTCATCTCTATTCATAATACATTAGCTGAATATGCAGCCAGTAAAATAGAACCACTCTCTCTGTATTCCTAAGCAATCATCGAACCCAACTCAAATAGAATATCAGAACGGTTGTATTAACTTTAGTTGGCCTTCAGGATCAATCTACCAATAAAAATTAAAGGGGTTTTGTCATTAAAACACTGTTGCCCAGCTGGGCCTGGCATCGACAGTGACTTCTGAGTAGACAGGCCAGGCAGTGGACGAGATGCTGCGGCCTCTGTTGTGGTCACATGCTTTTGCCCAGCGCATCTACCCAGAAGTCACCAATGTAGCCAGCACCAGCTGTCAGCTGCATCCCGGGGCCCCAGGAGAGGTGAGAATACCTTTGTTTGTTAGTTACAGAGGGCCCAGCTGGGGAATAGGGTTTTATTTTATTAAAACCCCTTTAAACAGCAGTTACACTACTGTTATTGACGTAAATAACAAGGCTCTGGAAGCCAAAGTGGGTGTATCAATTCATCTTCCTCAGATAGATTCAAATTTAGCAAGAATTTTTCAGTTTTATTTAAACCCCACCCTTGAGCCTTATTACTGAGTTCATTCTAGTTCATTCTAGAAATAAGCTCCTGTACACAAGATGAATCCGGCTGGATCCAGTAAGTTAAGATTAGTTTTTATGACTGGTATACCATTTACTGCAGCCACCATGCCAAATCCAGACATGCTTGATTGCACATCCCAGGACCAAGTCTCATGGATCCTTCAAAATGTTGCAACCCATTTGAACCCCCTGGAAAATACAGTCTGCAAAACAAGCTTCCCAAGCTCCTTCACAAGTAGTTCAAAGTTAACCAATTAGTGGTTAATTCAGCTAACAGCTCAAACTACATTTCTACTTTCTGCACACTTTGGTCATCTCCAAAGTCCTTCCAAGGTTTTTTTGTATCAATATTAGATACACTTTGAACTTAAACCACCTGAGTTTCCTACTGATCGTACTAAGAAGTTTTTCAAGTGGCTTCTGTACTCCTGTGCCTACGCCAAGATTCTAAGACAGTTGGCCAGTATGCTATATAATTTGTTTTTGCATTAGCCAGGTACTTCAGGCAGCACTCTGGCAGGGGCTTCGCAGGATTAAAGATGAATGATCGTCGTCCCTGGAGAACATCTCTTTGTTCTGCAGAATTGACCTATGTTTCAGAGAACATCTTCAAAAAGTTACCTGTGAAAACAAGAAAATGTAACTGGTTCCCAGCTTTTCTAAACCATTCCTGCTCCTTCCGCTGAAGAATATATGGAAATACAAAGGAACAACCTGTCATCCAAGGAATTCCTGAGAATGCAAATACAGAATTTAGGTATTTTTTTTGCTGTGGTAATGGACTATACATCATAGATCCTGAAAATAATTGTCTTAGCTAATGCCATACGTCTACATGATGTACAGTACCAACAGAACAAAAACTTTCTTCCTGCTACACAGAGGTCTCATATTCTAGCTTGACTCTAAACTGGCAGGCTATCAGGTGCACACTTGAATTTATTTCTCACCATTACTGGTGGCCTAATAGTGAAAAAAGATGTTAAAGAATATTTCCCTACTTGCCATATCTGTAGCAGGAACGAACCTTCATTTCAGGACTCAGTTGGTCTGCTCCACCCATTTCCAACCTCACAGTCACCTGGGGACATCTTGCATGGAATTTAATACCGATCTTACTAACTCTTCCAGTAACACTGTGATCTTGTGGTGGAAGTCCAGTATTCCTATATTTTGGATCGGTGGGCCTTGGCAGTAGACAGTTATCAATTTAACATTCTGTATACATACTTCTGTCTTGCTACAAATATAGTTCATGACAGTTGTGCAATAAGTACTTCCTACATATGAAAGTATCTGTTTTTCATAACTCTGCTGACAAAGATGGAATTTAGCCCGTAACCAACATGTATAAATATATTTGACTGTCCAGCTGCATGCACTAATACGGAACTAGGAATCAGACATGGACAACCGCAGAAATTACCCAAGCAATTTTACTGGAAACGTATGCAAATAACATGGGAGGTTTGTGCAATTTATAGTTCATGATGTAACATCCAATCATATCGAAGGAACCCCACGTGGCTCCAAGACAACCCACTCATTTCATCCACCACCTGATGGCCAATCACAGATGACCGGAGGATGGAAGAATTGCAAGATGCTTATCCAATAATTAAACAATACGTTGTATGCATGTAATCTTTGACCTGCCCAGATGGGCGGATTTGTTAAACTCTTAAAATAGGCTACACGCCGATCATTAAAGTTAGAATTGAGGAAGCTATGCATGCTGAACCTCGTGTCAGTGTGAAAAACTTCTTATGCGCATTATCAATTCAGAATTAATATGGAGGGCTGTAAACATTCCAAATTGAGTAAGCCGTGATTCCGCAAAGGAATTCTACGACAGTGGGGGCTCGTCCGGGATGTGATCGACAGGTTCCATAGAATTCGGACAGAAGACACGGACATATGCGACCTTGGACTTGGTGGGCCCAAAATATCATCAGAACACGGTGAGATAAATTAATTATCTATACCTGTGTGGCTAAGTTCAGGCTCGCCTATGTGCCGTGCCAGGCCGAATGATTTGGACCCGATCGACAGGTACTTCTTTAAGTCTCGATCACATGATAAGAACCTGTCATAAGATATAAAGGAATGTTTACATGCCTGTTGTCTTGAGAGTACTAGTTAATTGGTGACATCAATAGCTGCCCCCGGGAGGGCCTGTACGGGGTGTTTCCACTCCTGAGGGAGGAGGGAGCCGTTCAGGTGGCCTGTCGCAGAGACTCAGCAGTCCTGAGGCCCGTTTGGAGGGCCCAGGGAGGGAGAGACTGCCAGAGAAAAGTCTGATATGGGATTTCCGCTCCTGCTAGGCCTGCTTGTAGGGTCCGGGAGAAGGGAGCTATCAGACAGTATCCCGAGGGGCAGTGAGACTACGCCAGCCGTACTGGTGCTCTGTCTATTTGTGTGTGTCCACAAATATTTGTTTATTGTTTAAATGTCAACGAGTAGATCACTCCGTCTGAGGGTAGATTGATAAACTGTGTAGCGACAGAAATGCTAGAGACTCTAGGGCGGGGCATATTATGTCCGGCGTCTGAGGAGACTTTTATAATCATGTTGTTATATAGGAATAGTTTGTTTGTCTACAATATAGAATTAGTATCAGTCCTGCTCAACTGTGCCCGTAATTGTTTAGAAAGGAAAAAAAAAAAAAAAAAGCTGCTAACTACATTTAAAAAGAGGAAGTGGAACTCTTAATAGAAGCGGAGCAATTCCTGTGCTGTAATAAATAACTACTGTTGGATGTTAAAACTACTAGTATGTCTTGTTATGTAACCTAATCTTTGTCATACGCCCGTCATAAATGTAAAAAGTTATATGCCACCCACATCCTGAGGGGGCTCTTAAGAATACAGACTGCGTAGCCCCACCATGCCCACAAGAAAATACTTCTATGTTTGCCAAGTCCCCAACAGCGTACATGTTAACAGACCCCCCTACCTGCAATCTTCTGATTAACAGACCCCAATTCACTTGTAATCACATAGAATGTTAGGTGGTCACCGATGTGACAGAAGTTACAACATAATATATGTGATTTATGCATTAGACGTTAGAATTTCTCTAAGTGTCAGAAAAGAGGAAGTGAAGGTGGGCTGCAATGGCGTCTGTATTAATATACAAAGACACCAGCTTAGTGAATAGAGAGAATTGCAGTACATTACCAATCAGATGGAGATGCCCGGCATCTAAGACTGCATCTGCCCGGTCGCCGGAAGTCTGACAAAATTGTTGTAAAAGTAAAAGTTAGCCTTATAATCCCAGCTGTTGCTGCACCAAGGTTATTCTCGTCTTGTTCTACATCAAATGCAATCCTACGTAGTTCAAATATAATATCCCTCTGGGCTTAGTCTTGAGGATCCATTTTTGTCATCATCCGATCTTCCAGTAAGTTGAAGGTGAGCACTTGAAGTACATACAGCTGGTGTGCCATCTCATTATTGATCGCATTCTGTGCTCTGATTACATGAGTAAATCCCAGCTTCTTATAGTCCCTGGTGTACATAGATCTCCGTTTTTCAATGCTGCCCTTAAAAAGAGGAAGTTACTTGCCCTGTAGTCCCAGCACAAGTAACGTATATTCACAGACAATATAAAATAAATAAACTACAGGGAGAAAGAGAGACGGTAGAGAAGCCAAGGAATAGGAAACAAGCAGGTAACGATAAGGCCAGGTATCCACAGGAGGAACGGGGCAGATTGACCCGTAATTTGTAAAATGTAAATTGTGTGGTGCATAAGACTTTATCTTTATTGGGTTGTGATGTGTACCCAAGGACTGCCAAACATTGAATGAGGGAATAAGGAAGTAAGTGATTAGCCACACTCAGAGGGGTGGAGCTAGATGATGCAAGAACACGTCTCTTATCCAAGGAGGGGGTAAGAATCATAGATAGCCAGAAGAAAAAGTTTTTTTGTTTTCCCTCCTGTCTCAAACTCAGCTTTCCACGGTTCCTGACAAATTATGGGACACCTACAAGACAGGCATAGGGAAATTGAATGTATCGACCATGATAATATATACGAGACCCAGATACACACCCCTGGGTCAAACAGTATCCCCCTAGATAATAAAAAAAAAAAAGGGGGTGAAGGGTCAGCCACACATGTTAGGTGCTGTGTGCTGATGCTTTGGAAAAAACTGCCAACCGGCCACAATTTCACTGTTAATTTCTCTTGCAGAAGGCTGTAAGGCCTGGAGGCCTCCAAAGACTAACCAAGTTCTGCAGGCCATACCTGTACTTACACCCATTGCCAAATTCCGCACCTTTCTGGGCCTTGTTTCATACTGCCGCCTATATGACAGTATTGACACAAAAGCACGAAGGACAACCACAGCCATGAGGGTGGATCCAGTGACTTGAGGAGCTCCCTCATCTGCTTGTGCGGTGGCAGCAGTACAGGCAATGGTTGACAAATCTTCTAAGTTGGTATTGGACTACCCCCTAGTGGTCCACACCCCAAATGACACCCAGAACATACTCATGCAAGTGCAACCCAAGCACTTATCTCTGGCCTATTAGATCCGACTATAATGTGCTCTTTCCATGCCTCCCCCAATATTGCTCTGGGCTTCCCAATGTTGTAATACCTTGAATCCGGCTACTCTTCTTTTACTCAGGTATTCCTGGGGGGGAGGGGAGGCATAGGTGATTGAGTATGGCGGATCAGCTATTTTTTAAATAGCATTATTGTAGTGATGTACACACTGTTAATGATGCATATTTTGAGTTTTCTTTTGTAGATGGTATCAGGGTGAGGATTGATGATTCCGAACCAGATATGCAGAGGTCACATAACAAGATGTCCTAAACGCAGAAGCTCTGCCTCCGCATGTCTCAGGGCAAGAAGTGGAACCGGAGGCCCTCACTGAGGCGTGTGGAGTGGTAGAAGGTAAGTCGGCAACTTTTTACACTGACTCCTGGAATGCATTTGGCATAGCTCATGATTATGGCCCAATATGGAAGGCCAGACAGCTTGTTATCTCAGTAGGACAGCCAATTAAGAATGGTGCAGCGGTGCAGAGTCTCATGGAAACCCTACTACTACTACCTGGCAATGGAGAATCCACACCGATTTCTACAACGGAGAAGCGAGAGATGACACCCTCGCCGACAACACAGCAAAGGCAGCGGCCCTCAAGCCGTGGAAGAAAGAAGAATAGATACTGACAGCATGAGTCAGTGATAAGACTTTGGACTTTGATAAAACCTTTGGACTTTGATAAGACTTTGGACTTTGATAAGACTTTGGACTTTGATATGACTTTGGACTTTGATATGTCAAGGACTTTACAGTTACAAGTCAACGAGGAAAGAAAGCAGATGGGCTAAAATACGGGAGCGACAGCACAGGACGGCGTATGGCGAACAATCAACAGAACTTGCCTACAGAGGTCCCTGTTCCCCATGATGGCCCAGCTGGTATACAGAATCAAAAGCAGCGATGACGGCGACACTGAACAAGAATGGGTGACACCTGGGTTCTCTGTAGCTGCTGCATCATTTGTCCAGTTAGCATGATCTTTGCCATGTGCGAGTCCGGACAGAAGTAAGGTGGCCATATAACACTTGCCTTGACCACTCTACCCATTTCAGAGATTGCCAATTTGACCACATTCAGCTCACACCTGTTGGGGAGTATGAATATGTGCTTGTTGTTGCTCGAGTCTTTTTCAGGTTGGAGGCCCACCTGGATACTAAGGTAAATGAGCAGATAACCACACAGAAATTCATGAATGAGGTAATCTGCAGATATGGGGTACCAGAAGTGGTTGAGTCGAACAAAGGTACACACTTCACAGGTGAAATAATGCAACACATCATGTCTGTTTTGGGTATATTTCAGGCTTTTCACACACCCTACCATCCACGGAGTAGTGGGAAAGTAGATACGAAAGGCAATAGAGAAAATGGGTAAATTTTGAATTGAGTGTCTTTCATTAGTTTTTCTTTTCCTTAGGAGGATACATGCCACAGTAGCTGAATTTGGGGAATGATTTTCTTGTTAATCTTGTCATAGGCCTCTCCAAGGAATTGTTAGTAATGCATTCTGCAGACTCTGCTTTTCCCCAGGTCCTACAGATGAGTGTCACAATCTAAAACCAGGTGACAGGGTCTATGTGGAAAAGTTTAAGAGAGAAACCCTGTTTGAATGTCCCTACCAGATGTTGTTCACCACCCCAACTGCAGTCAAGCTCAAAGGAAAGCCCACTTGGACCCACTTGGATCCACACTTCGCACTGAAAAAACTAATGATCCTGCATATCCTTTACATGCTATAATGTGGTACAATTCCTCTAACACACACCTTTGACTACTGTACACTAGCCCCTGTTTCAGAACAAATTAATACAATCAAATGTGCAATATGAAGCCTACACTGAGGGTGAGAATCCAACACCGCATCGTGCTAAGAGAGACATTGACACTCAAGGTGGTAACTTTGACCCACATGTATACATAGATGCAATAGGAGTGCCAAGGGGGGTGCGAGATTAATTTAATTCTAGAGATCAGGTTAAAGCAGGTTTTGAGTCCTTATTTGCTTTTGTCACTGTTAATAATAATGTAGATTGGATGAATTATATCTCTTACAATCAGCAGAGGTTCGTAAACTACACCAGAGATGCTTTGCAAGGGTTAGCTAACCAGTTAGGGCCCACTGCATCCATGGCGTTCCAAAATAGAGTGGCCGTGGATATGATTTTCGCAGAAAGAGGTGGGGTATGTAATTTCCTGTACGTGTATTCTCCCTTTAATGTGACCAATGTTTCCCTTGTTTGAAAAAGATGAAGAGCCAGTTCCGATAATGCCAACCACATACGCTACCAAAGAAAAGGAGAAATGTACTAATACTGTGCCTGCCCCGATCTCCTAAGATGGATTGTCAGTGGAATTCCCATTTGCCAAGGGATAGTGCAGAAGACCTTAGGTTCCGGCGAGGGCACACCCTGTGGGGTGTTAACTTGTACAGATAGAGGGTATGGATGCCCGGAAATGAGCCCAGGGAATCCATGGCCTCCCTCTGAGGTGAGGTAGGGATCCCTCCCCTCCTAGGAGTAGGGACTTACGGGCAGTGGGGAAACCCTGATGCAAGGGTGAGGCGAACTGGACGTGTTCACCATTAGGACTATCTCCAGGAGGGACATTGGTGTGGGTGAAGATTAAGGAGTCCCACGCCGTGCGTACCTGTGCACGCTATTAGTATTGTAACATTATGCTAGAGCGAGAAGAGAGGCTTCTGGTGATAGTTTTGATCTACACGTATACATTGACATCATAGGATAGCCAAGGGGGGTACCTGACAAGTTTTAAATCTGCTTGTGCGGTTCAAAATAGAATGGCACTAGGTACGATTTTAGCCAAAAAAGGGGAGTGTCTGTAAGATGATAGGGGAGACTTGTACCTACATTCCAGACAAAACGTGACCCACAGGTAAAAAACGCAGTTGCCATTAAGAAGCTGACCGCACTAACTAAAAAGAGCTAACCTTAGTCTGTTTTCCTCCGTTAGGTACCTAACAGGAGAAGGGAAAAATATAGAAAAATAAGTTTTGAAACATTGTGTATTTAGAACACTGTGATAGGTTTTCGCTAAGATTTTGCTTTATTTTATCTGCAGTGCACTCTGCTTATGTCCACGCAACATGCCGGTGTTACAACGCCCCTGGTCCTGTTACCTTGCCACCTCTGGAAAAGGGAAGTGGGAATAATCAGCTTGTAGCTCTTTCCTTCCAGACTAATATATATGATCATGCACTTACTAATGAGACAGGGATTCAGTCATGTTGATCAGTCATTAGATAGTCCTGACTTTGCACTCTTGTTGATGAATCGAGGTAACGTCAAGAAGGCGGGGTTCTATACAAGTTATGTAGAGTTTACCTGAGATAGTAAAAGTCGCACCTCTCCTAACCTAATTATGGTTGTCACCTTTATAGTCATTCTAATTTCTGTTTGTCGTTGCATACAGTGTATTCCGACCCTGATGACTGCCTGGTCCACCTGTCCCACTACGACGTCCAACAAAAAGCCCACTGTCAGCGCAACCGTCGTCATCATGGATCCAGAATGTGATGATGTCGAACCATCCTATACCCCCATGGCAGTAGTAGGCCCAGTCGTCTACAAAACAATGCGAGTCTAGGGTCAGCGGTGGGGGATTGGGGTGGGACGGAGCAGGGCGAGTTTAGTGAAACAGATAGTTTCAAGGGGGGTCTGTGGTGGAAGTCCAGTATTCCTATATTTTGGATCGGTGGGCCTTGGCAGTAGACAGTTATCAATTTAACATTCTGTATACATACTTCTGTCTTGCTACAAATATAGTTCATGACAGTTGTGCAATAAGTACTTCCTACATATGAAAGTATCTGTTTTTCATAACTCTGCTGACAAAGATGGAATTTAGCCCGTAACCAACATGTATAAATATATTTGACTGTCCAGCTGCATGCACTAATACGGAACTAGGAATCAGACATGGACAACCGCAGAAATTACCCAAGCAATTTTACTGGAAACGTATGCAAATAACATGGGAGGTTTGTGCAATTTATAGTTCATGATGTAACATCCAATCATATCGAAGGAACCCCACATGGCTCCAAGACAACCCACTCATTTCATCCACCACCTGATGGCCAATCACAGATGACCGGAGGATGGAAGAATTGCAAGATGCTTATCCAATAATTAAACAATACGTTGTATGCATGTAATCTTTGACCTGCCCAGATGGGCGGATTTGTTAAACTCTTAAAATAGGCTACACGCCGATCATTAAAGTTAGAATTGAGGAAGCTATGCATGCTGAACCTCGTGTCAGTGTGAAAAACTTCTTATGCGCATTATCAATTCAGAATTAATATGGAGGGCTGTAAACATTCCAAATTGAGTAAGCCGTGATTCCGCAAAGGAATTCTACGACAATCTGGGTGATAGTAAACAGATTTTCCAAGTTGGCTCACTTTGTTCCACTTGCTGGTCTGCCCCCTACTTTCTGTCTGGTACATTTTTTTGTGGTGCATAACTTCAAGTTGCATGGACTTCCACTCCACATCATCTCAGATTGGGGAGTGCAATTCATATCCAGATTATAGAAAGCATTATGTGGCCTAATGGATGTCAAACTTGATTTCTCCTCCGCATATCACTGTCAGTCCAATGGCCAAGCCGAACATACAAATCAATCTCTCAAACTGTTTCTTCATCACTTTACATCCTCCAGCAGGAAATTGGTCTTCCCATTTTTCCTGGATTGAATTCTCATACAACCAAACCTCAGGAGTAATTCTATGCTTTATAGTTTATGCTCACCATCCTCAAGTACCACTGCCACTTTCCTCCTCCACAGATTTACCAGTGGAAAATTAGTGTCACCGTTAGTTCCTGAAAATCTCAGACTAAACAAAAACCTCACTGTCTCATGCTGCTGATCTCAAGAAAAAGTCTGCAGACAAAAAGAGGAAAAAGTCATCTCAAATACTTTCCTGGTGATCGACATATGCCTTTGGATGTCTTTGTTCAAATTTGCGCCCATCTTCCTAGGTCCCTTGCAGATTTTTAATCAAACTTATCCTGCATATAGAAGCTTCATCTGCTACCCTCTTGAAGAATTTTTTATTCTTTCCATGTCTCTCTTGCCAAGCTATTGATTCTTAACTGATATTTTCAGTCTTCTGTGTCTCCCTTACCCTCTGCTGTTTCAAAATAAAAAGATGAGGTCCACGAAATTCTTGATGTTAAAAAGATAAGAGACAAGCTCCTTTTCTGGTGGATTGGAAAGATCCTGGGAGCCCCAAGAAAACATTAATGCTTCTGATCCGATGTAAGAACTTTTATTCTAAAAGAAGGAAGGGAAGAGTACTGTCACAGTGCACAGCCACCGCTCCCGTTGGTCACCTACTATTGGGGCTGCAGTGAAATAATGCCCTTTTTCCCACACTGTGTGCCGCATTCACTTCACTGCTGGCTCCCTGGTGTCCACCCATAGGGCTTTGCACATGCTCACTCCCACCCTTAACGGGCAAGTGTACACTTCCATATTAGGTTTCCCTCCAATCACCTTCCATCTTCAGCTATATTAGAGATTCTTCCTCTATGGAGGATGCCTAAGCAATTGGTCTCATTAACCACAATGACAAGCCCCTGTAGTGTTCACCTTGGTTCTGACCTCCTGCTTGTTTACCCTTTTATCTGACTTCTGTGCTCCATGACCAACTTTGTATACTGGACTTGGGTACTACTTGCTGCCTGCCCTGACCTTCTGCGTGGACCTCAATATTGCTACTTGACCATTGCCTTGTCTTTGGTTTCACACCATCAAGTAGAATCATAGAATGGTAGAGTTGGAAGGGACCTCCATGATCCAACCCCCTGCTCAGTGCAGGATTTACTAAATCATCCCAGACAGATATTTGTCCATTTGAACGCTTCCATTGAAGGAGAACTCACCACTTCCCGTGGTAACCTGTTCCACTCATTGATCACCCTCATTGTCAGAAAGTACCGCGCCTCGGCTCACTGAAGCATCAGCAGCCACATGGGCAGAACTATCTTTGAGTGTAATGGTTTGGGGACCCCACAGTGAAGATCAAAGTCTGCTTGGAGGGGTCAAGGGTGAGAACGGGGTTCCCATAGTGCTGCTTCCTTAGATAGCCCTAAGTCAAAGCGATGTGGCAAGGCAAATTCACATCCACCAGTCTGACAGATATATAGCAGCTGAGGCTTCAGAAAATGTTTTAAAAAACTACATTGAATGGCCACTTTATTACAGACAGCTGCCCTTTTACAGATGGAGCTTCCCTGAATAAAAATTAGATACATAACCCCAGAATGCACCATAAAATCAAGTGCGCAAGTTTTTCGTGAATCAGTTTCTGTGTCAGTCCACATTAGAAGGGGAAAACAGAGTGTTCTGAGCAACTCTAAACGATGCATGTCAACAGTGCTAGACTCGCCGGGGGCAGTATTTCAAAAACTAACAATGTTGTAGAGTTTTCTCATGCAACAATGTAAATAGAATGCCGAGAATGGTATAATAAAGGAAAAACATCCAGTGAAACGGGATCCTGTGCGCAAAAGCAACTCATCGATCAAAGGAGTCAGAGGATGTCAAAAATTGTTCCAGCAGTGCAGAATCAAGCAAATTGCAGCTGAATACAACGCTTGTGCTCCAACTAACATGTTCAAATGCAAAACGCATCTTTCATAAGCACAGATGGGCTATACCAGCAGATGATCCGTTCAAGTGCCATTGCTGTCTAACAGAAGCAGAAGATTGAGATGCCAGTGGGCAAATTGGAGCAGTGGAAAAACATTGCCTGGTCAGATGAATCCCGATTTCTGTTGCAACATGGTGCAAGCAGCATGGATCAATAAACTTTTCCAGTCAGTTGTTCAGAGCATGCCAGAGCACCTCCATCTAATTTGTGGCAACTACAAGAAGCTACTCAGTCCACATGGGCCAATATTCCTGCAGAACGATTTCAACTGTTGGTGGAATCTATGCCATGACAAATTACTGTGTTTCTGAGAGCCAAAGGAGGTCCAATGCACTACTAGGTGGGTGTCTCCAATTAGGCAGATTTTCATTGTAGGGGACGTAAAATGTATGTAAACATCTTTACATGCAACCTATTAACACATTATGCATACAGTGATGTCAGAGTACAGGGATAATATATACAATGAGGCAACAGTACAGGGATAATATGTATAGGCATGCCACAGTAACACAAAGCAAGGGCACAAGAAGCAACAATGGGGCTCCACAGTAAATTTTGCAATAGGACACCTATTCAATTTGTCATGCCTCCCTCGATCTTTAAAAGGCATTGCTAACTGCACCTTACCTCTGAGTAGCTATAACTAGAGTTGAGCGAACATACTCTGCTAAGCTTGATGCTGGTTTGAGTATTAGCGTACTCGATAGTGCTCATTACTCGAACGAGCATCAAGCTGTGTTCGACCCCGCCCAGTTTTTGGCCCCTCCCTGCTGTGACGTGCCTGTTTTGGCCCCTCCTCTCTGTTTCTTCAGAAGCTGTGTAGCATAACCATGCCCTCCCACTACTACACAGTTAACTCTCTGTCTATCTCATTTACTAGTGGGAGATGGTGGCAAAACAGATGAGTGTGATGCAGTTTATTGCAACTCAATGATATCTCTCGATTAAATAAGGAGGTGGTGGGAGATTAGCTAGATGAAGAGCAGAGCATAGCAAGACAGTAGTATTACAAGATGCAGGATGATAGGGCATAGAGACTGGTGAGATGATCAGCATCTCCCCACATCTCCTGATACTGTCATACAGCCCTCTGTAATTGTAGTTTTCTCACTCCAGACATATGACAAGTTTATTCTATCCTCTTTTCTTACTTGGAGTGATTGTAATAAGTAATGAAAGAGTGTTTTCCTACCTAACTTACCTATGTAGACTCACATGAACGTACAAATGACAGGCAATGTACTGCCTTGTGCAATGTTGCATCACCCCCCTCCGACCCCAAACACACTCAAACAACATGCTGCCTTCTCCCTGTCACTGCAGAAACCCCCCGGGTGGTCATCTCTCAGAAATTCCTCAGTGTGCAATATGCCCCCCCAGTAATGAAAGCTTGTTTATGATAGGGAAACAGACTAGGTATGGAGCTGAAAACAAACTGTCAGTTTACTGTCACTGAAGAAATATGCTATGATTTCAGTCCTCCAGTCTGTAGTACTTTGGAAAATAAAAAAGACAGACAATCATAAATTTAAATTTTTTAATAAAACTAATTATAAAAACTCTGCATTTCCAAAAACACATTAATTTGGAAAAAAAACCTTAAAAGTACAAAAAATACATAGCCTTTAAACAAAATGTGCATATAGTAGCTTGGTTTTTCAGTCATCCTGAAATGTGTTAAAACGATTTTTTTTGCTTTTTTAGTACTCACATAACATTTTTAGTGGAATTGGTCCAGAATTTTTAATTTGTGTGCATTCCTTGTTATTTGCATCTATGCAAAATAAATATCAGGTTCCAGATGTTCCCAACATCCAGTGAAATATGTCTCAGTCAGGCTAAGGGATAGCTGATATATAACGTTTGTATGGCAGTAGATAATATTCAAAATGTACTTAGTCACTCTAGCTATACCTAATTCAAAAATAACCAACGTACCTACATATTCCTTCAACACGATTGTTTTACTGTTTTAAAGGGGCTCCATAATGTTCTACACTGCAATCTCAGGGAGTTAAGAGTATTCAACATCACAGATGTCAGGATGCATTCCTGGGGTATACCGGTTCATAAAAGTAAAGGCCTTTATTCTTAGATACACTTATGGCTCTGAACTGTGTTTTCCTGGGTCCATGTGTCTTTGTGGGTGGCTACATGATGACATGCTGTTCATCCTGATGATATGTCACCTGACTGTGAACATAACTCTGACATCGCTACGGATTATGTTAAAGTGGAACTGAGGATAGGTCTGGACTCTCCCCTGCTCATAGAGTTGGAGTAGCATACTAGTTGCAAGACAGGAGACACCTCTGAAAATGACAAGCTCAACTCCTGCAAAGTCCCCATTGTCTCCCTTCCCCCACACACCCCTCCGATGAAGGTGCCAGCAAAGCCTCATGAATTGGTTCCAGCCAGACTGGCTCACTAGAGGGCCTCATTCTCTAGTAGGCCTGAGGGGTCATGGTAGCCTGGTAGCCTGAAGGCTTCATAGAAAAATTGTAAGTGATCTAGCATCAATATAATAGCTGAGAACTGGAACTTTAATGAACAGCAAGAGAAAAACAAATAACAGTTCGATTCCCATCTTTGGGTTGGTTTTTCTCTGGCTGCTATCAGGCCAGTTTTACAAGTCCTTTTCCCTTTGTGACTTGTACTCCCTTGTTGTAACTAGTTGTCAGGGATCAAACCCAGGACCTCCTGTGCTCCAGTTGATAGCTCTCCCTGCTGAGCCATCCAGCCCTTTGGACAGTTCACCTGCATGACTTTTGCCTTGTTCCCAGATCCTGTAAATCCAGTCCCTGTTCTAGCTCCACCCTGTTCCAAATTAGGCACACTATAAAATCCTTGCCCTGACACTCCTACAGTGCGTGATTTATGTGCCACACAGCCATAACCAAGCTCCACTACCTGCCTACTCCTCTACAACCAAACTAAAACCTACTGATACCGACCTTTGGCTTTCCTCCTGATAACATTACCTGCTTCCTCCTTTTGTACTACAAACTGAAACCTACTGATAGGTTAACAGAAATTCCATGGCAATGTACAGTACAATGTAAATGAATGGGGTTTTAACAGACCTCATTGAGTTACAGTGGTAATAGTGACCCTGTTAGGGGCTCCAGTATTAATACTGATCCGCATAATGGTCCCACTATTAATAGTGCCTGTACAGTGACTTCAGTAGTAATAGTGCCCCCTATAGTATCCCAGTACAGTGTTAATAGTGTAATAGTCACCCCCCCCCCCCCCAAAGTAGCTCCAGTATTAAGTGCCCCTCATAGTGGCCCTAGTTTTAATAGTGACTCCCATAGTTGTCCCAATAGTAATATTGCTCCCCATAGTGGCCCCAGTAGTAATAGTATACAGTAAGAATGAGATAAAAATGTCAAAAGGTGCAACAACTCCAAAAAATGGTGATGATGGTAAGACATAAAGATTTTATATGAGGAGTAAAACCAGCAAAAAAACGTGTTTCAAGGAAAAACCTCTTTTTCAGTAATTGCTGGGACAAGACATGCTGGATAGCTACAGTGAGTATTTAGGTTGCCATGACAGCAAAGCCATACCTATACTTCAGACACCAGGAACCACATCTGCAGCCTGGTCCTTTCCCTATAGTTTCCCTACTGGCCATGGTGTCATGGCAACCTAAATACTCACCGTAGCCATCCAGCATGTCTTGACCCAGCAGTTATTGAAGAAGAGGTTTTTCCTCGAAACACGTTTGCTCTGCTGGTTTTACTCCTCATATAATAAAAGTTTTATATCTTACCATCATCCCCATTTTTTGGAGTCGTTGCGCCTTGAGCCATTTTTCTATCCCTCCCACTGTGTACTTCTTGACCTGTCTTGTACAGGTACACATTTGGCCAGTAGCACCTCTCACATACAATTGTACCACTATTCACAACGAGCTATATACATCCATCTATTAAGTAGCTCCACGACTTTACTTTTACCCTAGTATCAATAGTGACCCTGATAATTGCCCCAGTAATAATAGTAACCCCCATACTGGACCTCCAGCCCGGCAGAAAAACCCACAAGCAATGGAGTCACTCTGCAAATCCGGTTGAGCAGCCGCCATGTTGTGATTAGAAGCTGTGACCCTTGGTCTCTTCCCCCCTCGCATTTACATGCCTGCACACAGTGCAGACACCAGGGGGAGTCATCAGGGGTCACAGCCTCTGATGACAGCAGGGCAGCCGTCCAACGAAAACTGTGGATAGAGTGAGTGCTTGTGGAGTTGCTACCCTGCTGGCTCACAGATGGCAATTATTTTTTTACTGGCTATTAATATGACTGGTGAAAATAAATACCGACCAGTTGGCAACCAGCCGCCCCTCTGAGGTCCTGAAGCCTGCCTCATGGACGGGATCTACCTGCCTTTAATATGTATCATCTTTATCCATTTTTAATAGAGGAAGATACAAGAACTGTAACCTCCGCAGTGTTGGTCTGGATAGGTTTGTATCCTGCTTGTATGTTCTTCTTAACAAAACGGATATAGTCCTTGGAAAAAAAATTGAATTGTCTGTTTTGGCTGCCATTCAGAAAGGCACTTTGCTTATATGATTAATAGGCATTCTGGATGTCTTTTGTGTTGAACGAAAAGTTACTGTACTTAACAATATTAGCCGTTTCGGGGTCACTGCCCTGTTGTGTGAACAACTCAAAACAACTCCGAAGAGATGCAAAACCATTTTTAAGAAAATATTGACCTGGCAGTGACTAAGCGACACCTTTTGTACTACTCCTGTGGCCATTAAAATGAAATGTACAATAAGTGTATTTAGAACAACAGTATAAAACACCTTGACACATCATTCAAGGAAAAATCATAACCTGCCTAGTAAAACACTCTATTGTGCACCGCGCAGATATCCGTACATCTTTATACTGACCAGTGCCAAATACATGACAAAAAAGCATTTTATAGAACTTTTATTATGGTTAATCACAAGGGCAAATGACTGGTAACAAACAGAATATGCATTAGCCCAGTCATCTGCCAGTGTGAAGATGCCGGCCATCGGGTGACTAACAAGCAAATAATGGTTTGTTGGACAATTTCATCTTTTACTTTGCATGAAATCCATCAATTCTTGGCAGCACATTGTCCTACCAACCACAAAATGCCCAAATGATCATGCTCCATGTAAATTTAACTGAAGAAGTGCCAATCAGCTTGCAAAAATGTAGATCGGCGCTTGTTCCTGCCAGTGTAATAGCACCTTAAGTCTACTATCTGACCACTGATCACTATGGCAGTGGTGACGTGCCTGAAGGTACCTCTATACAGGATGACTGTTAGGCGCATAAGTCCCTAAAAGCTGTCCCATTGACTATCGCCCCTGTGTTCGTTCCATTTACTGCAAACAGACCGTTGCTCATGGATGAACAACTGCCTGTTTACATAGGACGATAGTTGCTTGCTTTTTAGGTGAGCTAAAATAAAGTGGCTCTAACAAGTGAGCGATTTCTTGGTAAGCACCCTGTTGGTGGCGGTGTGTATACGAGATGACTATTACTTAAAATCACTGTTTCAAGCTATTATCCTGGTGATAATTGCCCCTGTAAAGGCACTTTAACTTAGGGTAACTTTGTTGCTGTTGTTATCTGTTGATTCGTTCACGACTAGAGATGAGCAAGTATACTCGCTAAGGCTAACTACTCGAGCGAGTAGTGCCTCAGTCGAGTATCTGCCCGCTCGTCTCTAAAGATTCGGCTGCCGGCGGGCAGGGAGCGGCGAGGGAGAGTGGGGAGGAACGGAGGGGAGATCCCTCTCTCCCTCTCTTCCCCCCGCTCACCCCTGCTTACTCCCGCAACTCACCTGTCACCCACGCCGGCAGCCGAATCTTTAGAGACGAGCGGGCAGATACTCGACTAAGGCACTACTCGCTCGAGCAGTTAGCCTTAGCGAGTATGCTCGCTCATCTCTATTCACGACTAGAGATGAGCGAGCGTACTCGGAAAAGCACTACTCGCTCGAGTAATTTGCTTTATCCGAGTATCGCTGTGCTCGTCCCTGAAGATTCGGGTGCCGCTGCGGGTGACAGGTGAGTCGCAGCGGGGAGCAGGGGAGAGCGGGCGGGAGAGAGGGAGAGAAAGATCTTACCTCCGTTCCTCCCCACTCTCCACTGCAGCTCCCCGCTCCGTGCCGGCACCCGAATCCTCATACCCGAGCACAGCGATACTCGGATAAAGCAAATTACTCGAGCGAGTAGTGCTTTTCCGAGTACGCTCGCTCATCTCTATTCCCGACCTTTGTCGAACCCTTTTGGGGTTTCCAAGGTGAGGTTTTTACAGGGTAGGTCACCAGGTCTTTCCTAACCCTCCCCATTTATCTGAGCCTGGGACCAATGTATAGGGATGACTCCTACACAGCTGGGTAACTTTATATTGGACAATTATGAAGAATTGTTTCGCACTAACTCTTATGAGGTTTGTCGAGATTTCCGTGGAGCTTTCTGGCATTGGTGATGGCAAAAATAGGGCAGTACACAGTGCTACTCTTGCCAATCAAAATACCAAGACCCCCCAACAAAATAATGCTAGACCCCATTAAAGTTAACAGGTTTTATTTTACTTATTTATAAATATAGCAAAGTTTAACTTGAGTTTTAGGTGTTATTATAGCTTTCTGTGTTGCAAATTATTTAACCTTTCAATAGATTTACAATGGATTTGTTGTGTTGGGGTAAGAGAACAATAGCTTTTGAATGGCTTAACAATGCAACCACTTTGGCTTTTTTACTGCATTGGCTTTGAACTGCTGAAGGAGTCATAAGTGACTCCTAAAGCTGTTCTAATGTTGAATCGACCCTCCAGCTTTGGAACATAATTTTGTCCTGATACGGAAAGAGGCAGTTATACTGTGTGAATGCCTCTCTGGGGTTTTCTGTGTGGATGCAGTAGTACTGTTAGCTCTGACAATACCCTGCAGGTGGCAGAGCCGCTTTCACTTTATCCAACGGCTCCTGCGGCTCCCCCGGAGGTCCCCGGTGCTACAGAAGAGGGGAGGGGGGCATCGACGTGTGCCTCTGGGAGGGTCTCTGTGTCGGCAAGACCCCCAGTTGTGAAAGTGAAGCAGGGGGTAGGAGTGGGATCCCCGGTTAGCAGGCATTCCTCTCCTGGTGCGGCAGGGTCATATGCCACTGCTGCCGCAGCAAAATCGGTTCCCCAGACCATAAAAAAGTATAACCTTCATCGACAGCTATAACATCTGGAGGGGCTCTGTCTCCCTTAGGATCAAGCACAAGGGAGAAGGGAGAGGAGGAAGAGGGGGACAATTTGTTTCAAAATCACTCAGATGTTTCTCCACTCTTAATAAGTGCCGGAAAGCACAGCAAATCAACCTCTCCTGGCAGTATTTCTGGGACAACTACCCCGGGCCGCAACTCCAATCTGGCACTATCTCCAGCAGGAAGAAGCAACTTCCAGGACAATCCTATGTTAATACCACTGGCTCAGAGTGGAAAGAAGCGTACCGCAGAGCTTCCATCTACTGACCAACCCGCTTCTGAGAACTTTATTAAAAATATTATCCGTTGAGTGACTCCATCCCTGCTGACATGGGTACTATATGTTCTGCTCTTACTATATCCGTCCAAGACTTGGGAGAGAGAGTTGACCACACTGAAAATAAAATGTAAGAATATACTAAATCCCACAATGACCTAATCGACGCTCGTTATTCTCTGGAAGATGAAATGCACCAACTGAAGGCAGTTATATAGTGGATATAGAAGATCACAGCAGGCGTAATAATATTACACTTTGGGGGATCCCTGAGTCTGTATCATCGGAGAACGTAAAAGACTTTGCCATGCGTCTTATCCTAAGGGTTCTTCCCGACGCTCCTCCGTGGGACCTTGTCATTGACACTAATGCCGGCTCAAGCCCTAAGTGGGTCTGGTTGGCACATAAAGCTTATGTAAGGGGTATAGTCATCAAACTGGGGGCACGATTTAAAAAAAGAAAAATCAATAGAAGTAGACGATCTCATTACCAAAATTCAAGCCACAGAGAGCAACCTGCGGAGATCTCCCTCAGATCACCCACATAAGCAACTTTTCCAACTGAGAGAAAAACTACGTTAATCCATCTTTAGCGAATTCAATAAGGAATTAACTAGGCTTAAGATAAATATGTATGCTGCAGTGGGGAAGCCATCAAAAATCCTAGCCAGACAGATTAAAAAGAGAGAACCTAAAGCTAGGATCCCTTACCTATGGGACCCTAAGGGACAAGGCTTTAAGATCACTTATTCTGAACAAATAGCAGACACATTAAGGGCTAACTACAATAACCTTAATAATTAAAAAAAAAATTACCCTAATATCTCACACCGTCACCAGAAAGCTTTGAAGAATTTGTTCGCAAGACCCCCCTGCAGACTATATCTAAAGAGGGTAATAAGTTATTGGAGGCCCCTTTCTCCTCAGCAGAATTAGAGTAGGTAATGAAATCTTTGAAACTTCTAAAATCCCCTAGCCCCAACGGGTTTGCAAATGAGTATTTTAGAAATTTAATAAACTATCTTTCCCCATGTTTACTAGAAACAATAAATCTGGCTGCAGACAAGGGTCACTTCCAGAGGAATGTTTGCAAGTGACAGTAGTGACCCTACCAAAACTGGGAAAAGAGCCCACCTCACAGAGCAATTTCTGCCCAATATCTTTGCTAAACACAGACGCAAAAATCTATGCCAAACTAATAGTTAATCATCTATTGACTATTCTACATAAGGTTATCCATTCCGATCAGGTAGGATTCACAAAAGGTAGACAAGCACCAGATAGCACACGCAAAGTTATAAACTTGATTCACTTATTGGAACAATTGTATGTCCCTACTGTACTTCTAACGTTGGATGCAGAAAAGGCCTTTGACAGGGTCTACTGGGACTTTACTTTTTTAGCCCTTTAAAAAGTTTGGCTTGAGTAATACCACGATTAACAAAATCAAAGCACTTTATTCTTCCCCTTCGGCTAGAGTCCTGGTTGAAGGCATACTTTCAAGACCTTTTAATATCTCCAATGGGGTAAGACAGGGTTGCACACTGTCCCCTTTGCTTTCCACTATGGCAATTGAACCTTTTTGCTGAATCAATCTGTACCAACATGGGACTTCAGGGTGTTACCGCAGGTTCCCGCAACCACAAATTTGGTTAATTTGCAGATGATATCATCTTGACCTTAACCAAGCCTCTCCAGTCTCTGAGGGAGGTTTGGAGGATAATTCAGGTATATAGTAAAGTCTCCTATTACAGCTTGAATGCCACCAAGTCCCAAATTTCTTGAATAAATGTCTCGCCCATCCACCGTGATGCTTTGAAGAAAGAGTTCCCCTTCGAGTAGCAGGAAGATAGCATTCCATACTTGGGGATCATTTTGTTCCATCCCTTAAACTTGATAGTAGAAGGAAATTTTGATCCTTTGATGGATTCCCTATAGCGGGAGCTAGACCCATATAAGTCCCAGTATTTAGATGTAATAGATGTATAGAGAGCAAATTTTTGGTTTTATTGTTTTTCGTAGTTTGTACATTAATGTAGGTATGGTATTAAAAAAGGGAAAAAATTTCCCATCAGGATAAACGTTAGATATTCCATATGCATGTACCGTGTAACTTGTATAACAATTATTTAAACAAACTTTTATGTATTGCAGTCAAAACTTGTCCTGTAGAAAATAAAAATGTTTTAAAGAAAAAGTTATCACAGTCAAGTTAAACTTTGCTATATCTGTGCTAGTGCGTAAATATTTTGCAGCACTGTACAGAGATTGTCATCATTAAATATTGGGTTCAGAATTTATCCGCATCCATTCAGAAAGGAATCAAGCATACGAGTCATGGCTATGTTATAAATGCTAGTGTAAACAGAGTCTTGAATTTCCCACTTTGAATTTCTTGCTTTACCACTGTAAATCATTTTTGAAGTAGCTACTGCTAGATGTCTCCCTTCCATTTTCTCTGGAATCTACTTTCTGTTGTTAGGTACAGAGATTCTAAATTAACAGGGATACAGGGATGTTTCTATAGCAGTAAGGGTGTGGCCATCTACATAGGTGGCTCTCTTGCACTCACATTCTGACAGATCTGCAGACACTGTGATAATGATCTCCACAGTCTCCGCTTCTCCTGCTGTTACAGAGTCTGTGTGTGTCCGTGTGTGCTTGATCATCCTGGAAAAGCATAGGAGCAGACATTCAGGTACTGCTTCTCTGCTGATTGGAGCAGAGACTGGTCAATGTAGCATGGAAAGTAAGGGCAAGAAAGTCAGGACAGTGAACTACTGGCAGAATCGTGGGCTTGCTACATGCCACCTCCCTGATAGTGAACTGCAAACAGCAAGGCAACAGAAAAAATGGGGAAGACCTGTTGAAAATCAGAACTAACAGACATGAAACAGAGTGAAACAGCAGCAAATGAGCGGTTAAGGAGAACTTGGTGTATTTTAGAAAACGTGTTGAAAAAATAATGTTACATATACTTAAAGCAAACCCGCCAGCCTACAGTCTCACTGTTCATTAGAAAATGCCCAATCTTTTGGATTTCAGCCAGAAGAGTGGCTAATGGGTACGGCAACCTGTAGTCTAATAATTGGCGCGGGCTGCAGGCTATCCCAAAGCACACTGTCGCCTACTGATAGGATAACGCAGGAAACTATGAATAATGAATTGCTGCTTTTGACGTGTTTTTCATAAAAGGACCATATTAGGAAATCGCTATTTATGCAAATCTCTAATACATTTTTACTAACCCAATAACTTCAGATGCCAGCTACTCTGGTAGAACTCGGTCTGTTTATTGTATTTGTGATATTTCGAGTTGAATAGAATTGCTGTAACTTTTAAGATGCTGCTGTCCAGTTCTGCATTTCATTTTCACGTTCTTTGTTCCTAAAGTCAATTTTATAGTCAAATATGTTAGATATTTTTCTAAAAATGTCATAAAGAGGGACACGGTCCAATAGCGCAATTAATACCGGACCTATGAAAGGAAATAAACATTATTTCCTTCATTGTCTGAATCTGTGTAGCGAGCATAATCCACATAACAGAGCAGTTTATATTTCATACAAAGTCATATAGCTCCCCCAAGAGGATATCTGGACACATTTTCTTCCTATAGTATTACATTTGCTAAAATGGTTTGGAAGTATTAAAGATTACAAGTAGACTTTATTTATCAACAGTACGTTCCTAAAAGTTGGCAAATAGGATATAGAAACATTTATAGATTAAGAATTCTTTGGTATGTTTGTCACTGTGAATACATGAAGCTATGACCATAACTTGTTAATAAAATACAGGGTGTTCTCATCAAATCTTGACTTTTCAATCAATCAAATCTGATAAAATGGTGACAACTGATGGAATGCAATTACCACTGGATGAAAGAAAATCTAAAATATTTTGGACCTCATTTATCAAGCCTGTCTAATGGTAAAACACTTTTTGTTGCCCATACCAACCAATCACAGAGCAGCTTTCATTGTATAACAGAATAAAAGAAGCTGTTCTGTGATTGGCTGCTATGGACCGCAACGCCAGCTTTATTGCTAGATAGTTCTGATAATTGAGGACTTTTGTCTCCTCTTTTTTGGTTCCAGAAGTCTATCGCGACTGGAAGTGCTCTAAAACAGTCTGGGGGATCTGGTCAACGTGTTTCCATTAAGAAGGTGGAATAACTTTGAGAGGAGTTTCAGAAAAGTCTGGTGAAAGTTCGTCAAACATTAAGACTATTCAATGTAACACCAACGACAGCACATAAACAGCTTCGTATGCATCCTTATAAAGTGTCCAACAATTGAAGCCAGACGCAAGCCGCGTAGACAGGAATTTCCTACCAGATGGTTGATCGGTTCATTACTGACAGTCACTTTCTTGGAAACAGCTTGTTAGACAAGACCATATTTCATCTGTCAGGTTATGTCTAACGGTATAATGTGTGGATATGGAGAATGGAAAATCCCCATATGTACAGAGAGCATGTCCGGGATAGCCCAAAATTGAATGATTGGTGTAGTGTAATGAAGGGCAGGATTATCGGTCCATTTTTTTCTCGATGAATGTACAGTAATTGGTTCAGTGAACCTGTAGTGGCAAAGAAAAGGGGATATGGGCCCCCATTCTTGGGATTGCTGCCTGTATCAGCAGTAAGATCCCCACCAATCAGGTCTTTGCCACCTATCCTATGGATAGGTGAAAAAAATCACATTTGAAAAAAAACTCTTTAAATATATGTCCAACAACTGCACACAAACTCACCATCCTACTCCCTCTGCACCCCTCCCAGTGACCCCCCCCCCCATTTCATCCCAGACAGTATAGTGCCCTCACACAGTAATAATTTCCCCACTGTGCTCACTACGAAATAATATCTCCTTTGTTTTCTAACACAGTAAAACCTTTACCGTAGGCACCCAAAAAGTAATATGACCCCTTAGTACTTAACAGTTATAGTGCCATTCACAAATTAAAAATGCCCCCTTAGTGTCTCACAGTTATATCACCCATATTTGTGCCTCCTACCAAGTAATGTTGGCCCATTAGTGCTTGGAGTCCCAGTTAGAACTGTGACCTTCTATGGCTACACCATTGAACAGTCTCTTTACTTGCAGTACCGCAGAATGAGGATGCAGAAGCAACTCCCAGGTTGACTTGGGCCTCATGCATAAAAACTCATTTTTGACTCAAAGCTCTACAGAAAGCAGTACACAAAGCTCTTTTCCAGGCACTAGGGGTGGAACTATAATAGGTGCAGAGAATGTGGTTGCACTTTGGCCATGGAGCCTTAGGCCCTCTGCACACGGGCAGAAAATTCTGCGGCAGGATTTCCTGTAGAAATTCCACCCCTGCCCGCCTGCATATGATTGCATTACAATATGCAATCCTATGCAGATGGCCGTGATTTGTCCACGTGAAAATGCACACGGAAAACAAATCGCAGAATGCTCTATTTCCGTGCGGGTCTCGCAGAGGCCCGCACAGAAATGTCACTCCCGGGCCGCCAGTTCCGCTCTGCACATGCACCAGCTGGCCAGCAGCCTTCACATCACAGAGCCGGAACCGCAGGAGAGGTGAGCGCCGCACTGGTCCCTGCAGGGGCTCAGGTCTAGTCCTGCTGCGAGAATTCTCACAGCGGGATCCGACCAGGCCATCTGCAGGCGGCCTCATGGGGTCCATAAGGACTCTTTTCTTCATACAAGGAGACCCATACTAGAAAAGAAGCCTTATAGTTGAGGGTTCCCGTTAAAGAATTTGCATTGGGGCCCAGCAGCTTAAAGTTATTCGTAAAGGTGCATTTACACACACAGATGATCACTCAAAATTTGTCAGAAACTAACAGTTTTGCATGGCCATTTTGCATTAGCTACTAATGGGCTAATCAGCCCATTAGAAGCTAACTAGCTTAATTTGCATGTATTTAGAGAACAGCAGGTGGACTGTTCTCTAAATACATCACTATTGTTCTCCAGTGGGACAGCTGCTGAAAGAATGTTATCAGCGCTGCCCGCATGCGGTCTGTCTTATCAGTACTAATGGATTTTAAGCTGAACTGCACTCAGCAATGGTTGAAAAGTGCACGGTAAGTGCACAATGGGCACACATTTACACACAACCATCAAAAGATGGCTTTTGAGCGAATTTTGAGTGATAATCGTTGCATGTAAAAGAGCCTTAAGCCAGGCACTCTTCCTCTGGGCAATCACAGATGGCCTGTATGGTTCCTGTCGGCATTCTTACATGTGATTTTTTTCATTTTGCAATGTGGCTATTGGGTGCCCAGTTTTAATAGATGATACGCATCTTTAAATGTTTCACCTACTTAAACCGTGCAACCAATAACCTTATTACAAATCCACTTTAATTCACAGTAAAACGTGTGCGTTTTTACCAATTACCACGCAGCACGTGTGACTCCAGCTTGATAATATAACAACATGAGAAGCAGCCGAAATAGCTGTGCACATTTTGTCTTAATGAGCATCTTTTATCAGCTTTTTCACATCGGACATTTATTTCGTCTAATTGATGTAATCACAGCTAGGATATTTTACACTAATTTATTTAACAAAAAAATTGCCATTAAGTCAGTAGCGCACTTTCTGCTGCTTTACACAATAACATCCTGCTAAACATTAATACACGTCTTGTTAAAAAATATGTCAGAACCGCTTATTTAATTACTATAGATCTGGAGCAATCGCACCCTTGTTTCCTGTTGTTAATAAAATTGGTGAAGATTATGGCAAGTCTGCAGAAAAGAATATCTTTATCTTCTAATGAATGGTTGGAAAACTATCACATACTTACTGCAGTTACTTGAAGGAATGACATTAGGTAGATCTACAGCAGTAACAGAGAGGCAGACATGTATAAGAATTTCATTAATCGCATTACTATGATTCACTTATATTTCCGTAGAAGCAAAATGTTCCTAGTAATCTCATCAAAAGATATGTATCCCAGGCAAAAAGTCCAAAACTAAATTCCCAATGATGTAATGGCATTAAATATCAGTGATAAGGTTATACAAAGTTTATGAAAAGGTTATTATTTTCCTTTCATGCAAAAACTGAGAGATAAACTTTGGAATATATGGATAGTTCAAGTACAGTACGAGAAACGAAGGTCATCTTCTTACAAAAATGTATTGTTACGTGTGACCCGAACGTATTGAGTTATGTAAAAGGAAAGACTAAATAGGTAATATGGAGAAACTGGCCCTAAAACCTGTAATACGAAAATCATAGAATGGTAGCGTTGGAAGGGACCTCCAGAGTCATCGGGTCCAACCCCCTGCTCAATGGAGGATCACTAAATCATCCCAGATGGATGTCTGTCCAGCCTTTGTTTGAACACTTCCATTGAAGCAGAACTCCCCACCTCCCGTGGTAACCTGTTCCACTCATTGATCACCCTCACTGTCTAATATCTAATCTGTCTCCTCCCTTTTAGTTTCATCCCATTGCTTCTAGTCTTTCCTTGTGCAGATGAGAATAGGGCTGATCCCTCTGCGCTGTGACAGCCCTTCAGATAATTGTAGACAGCTATTAAGTCTCCTCTCAGCCTTTTTTTTTACAAGCTAAACATTCCCAGGTCCTTTAACCGTTCCTCATAGGACATGATGTGCAGACCGCTCACCATCTTGGTAACTCTTCTCTGAACTTGCTACTAGAATGTTGAGCTATCTACCTTCCAACGGCACACCATTTTTGCTGCAAAGGCTAAAATGGCTACAATAAAACTTTGAGATCTTTCTGTCTGAGATATTTGTGTAATATCACCATAAATTTCTTATAGCTGGAAGTCCCATAAGCGAACACCCACTTATCAGGAAAATGGTGTTTACTTGCACTCCATGAGACTACTCGTTTAGGCTAGCATCATACATGCAGTCTTGATACAGTTTGAGATGCAGTTTTTTTGAGCCAATCACAGTGGTGTATTCTCAAAAAAATGCCATGGCACTAGGGTCTGAGATAACACAGATGGCGCTAATAATTGAGATGGAGCTAGGTGCTGAGGTGGAGGTAGCAAAGGAGGTGGGTTAATGAATATAAAAGCTGCATTTATGACATTTTGTGCTGTGGTAAGGTATTGCATGATACCACCATACTGTGAGCATACAATAGTAGATACCAGTTCTACGTAGGCACTCTGCCAATCATACAGGTGATTACAGGACAGTTTAAGCAATTATTCCAGGACTGCTCAGCCTGCAGTACAAAATAAACGAAGATATACTTACCTTGCTGGCTAACTTTTTGTTCCTGTTCTGCTAGCACACAGACCCCATCGTTCTTGACTTCTAGATGCAAGGATCCGGCAATGCAATCTCTGACATCAGGGCCATGTGACTTCTGCAGCCAAATACAGACTCCCTTTATCTGATGATTAGCTGCTGCGGTCACATAACCTGGTGTCAGGATGTCATTGCTATGCACCCAGAAGTGATGACCAGGGAGGCATAGCTGCCAGCAAAACAGGAGCAGTGGGGAAACAGGGAGGGTGAGTATATCTGCTTTCAGTTGGTACTGCAGACTAAGACAGCTTTTGGAGAAAGAAATGTCTCAGAATACCCATTTTTAATCTAGTGACTCACTCACAGGTGATGTCTTTTCTGACTGGAGAAATTCTTTTTCCTTTTCTTCTACATCTGACCCAGATCCCCATGACATCTTATCCTGACTACTGAAAAGTTTACTGTTGAATACTTTGGCTGCTTGCTTCTGCAACCATCACCATCCTCTGCAGCAGCACAAATAAATTCAAACCCCAGACAAGGCTCCTAAATTAATTTACCAAAACTTTTGGATTTTTTTTTCTAAATCAACGCAAAACATAGCAAACAAAATTCACCATGCATATAAAATAAAATTTGTCACAAAAAAACAGCCTCAGAATCACTTGAATAAGTAATAGTATTCCAAAGTAATTACCACATAAATTAAAACATGTCATTGTTGAAAAATTGGGCTTGGCCACATAGGCGAAAACTGGCTTAGGTAGGCAAGTGGTTAAAATCAGGTCTCCCATGTGAAAAAATAATAAGTCAACTCATTCTCACTTCTCCATCCACCTTGTAAGTCCCCTGCTGGTGGCTCCTCACTAAGACTGCATATGGGACATCACAGAAAATGATAGAACTCAGACATTGATCGCTGAGCTCTGTCCTTCGCTGCAGCAGCCGGTAGATGTTCTGCTCACATGCTGCTGCAGCCTGTAAATAATATATCATAGCAGAGACTTGGAGCCACCAGCAGGAGACTTGCAGGTAATTGGGGGGAGGTGGGTATGAGTTGGTTTATTATTTTCTCGCATGGGGACTTGATTTTATAGAAAACATTTATCTCAGGAAGCCCATTTAATGAAGTCATAAATGAAACGAAGCACATTAATCATTTTCTATTGTTGATTGCTAAGCCTCCCAACTCCAATGTTAAGAAATAGTAGGTAGCACTCAAATCGAGTGAAAAATGAAATTTTTACAACCACAGAAGCAACGTGCTGCTTCTACTACTTCTGCTATTTAAAGAAGTTATTACCTTGTAATGCCTTGTATTGGAATTTATAGTATTTGCTTTGATGCATTAGTAGCAAAGCAAAAATATACAGCATAGTAATGGATTTCTCATGTTGTGTGGTAACCAGAAATATTCTCTAGCATTTGACATAAAGACACAGTGACAGCGGGGAATAACTGTTATTTAATTGAATCATATATCAAAGTCACATTTTACACATCCTGGTATGACTATGCTGAACATTATGAAAGTAAAACATGATACAAGCAGGTGAGACAAATGCCATGTTGTAGTTTAACACTTTCTACATCAATCTAAGTTTAGTAAACACTAGTTGGCTTCAATCATTTTAATATGTATTCCCAACTAATTCTACAAGGAATTGCAGCTATGATTTATGGGCATCCTAGTGATGGACATTCACAGAGATTTCTTAACTGATTGCCAGCTTCTAGTCATCATTATCTGCTCATAGGTTTCCAATTGAGTACTAACGCAAAAGTTGATCCTGTAGGTCCGCCATTGATTTTCATAGTTTTCATATTATTTTCTTGACTGGCTGCCACAGAATTGCAGCATTCAACTATAGCATAGCATCGCAGCCAATAAGCTTACTCTCTAAATTCTGGTGCAATCATCACAATGCCTTGCATCAAACGCTTGCCGTACTCAGAGAGATAACCAGAGAAATAAATCTTACTGGCCATGGTTACAGTTTTGTGTGGCCAATATTATCAAAAGCAAATAGTATATGAATTCAGATCTATGCCAGGGAATTGTTATAAGGCTTGTCTAAAGAGTAGGACATTGACTTGCAGGAATGCTGCCTTCCAAAAGGTGGCGCTGCAGATCTATTGTTCCATCTTCCCTATTTGCATATTTCCCAGAGGAGCATGAATGGCCTTGTAAGTTTCCTCACTCACCTTCTAGGTGCTCTCCTTAAGGAGAAATGATACCCTTTCCGATGCCTTGTTAAAGACAGATGGAGCAAAAGTCCAAACTGTATCAATCTGACATTGTCTGCCACACTGCTATAGTGAAGCCAGTTATACAGCTCGGAGTGAATATCGAAATTCTGGGTTCTCAAGATATTTCTATTATTGGACTGGATGGTACATGGGAATCTGCTTTCTAAAAGTCTGACGCCACTCTGCAGCAGATATAATAATACCTATGTAAAGTGCAGGTGGATGGCAAATGGCACGGCAATAAGGCAGACAGATTTATAGGAAATTTTAGCTGTTCACTGTACATATATTTACAGGTCTTACTCCATAGGAGGACACATATACTTAAACATTGCAACTGACCAGTCTCAGTCACGCCTTATGGCCACATGGGGTAGCGGTCTCTGGATACTACAACTAGGAAATAACAAGTCTCTAATCCTTGATGACACTTTCAGTTACAGGGCTGGTGTTTCACTTGTATCATCGCTCCAATGCATGGTCATATCCATTTTGGCAGCAGTCAGTCACTAGTCCCGAAGTTGACCTCCCTGATACAGGGGATTAGTGTGTCCAGCCTCAATTTCCTACAGATGAAGGACTCCTGCAGCCTATCAGTAGCTTTTTTTTTTTTTTTTGGAAATCAGTTTTTATTGACATTTTTGTTATTGAATAACAGGGGGAACAAATACAAGTATAAAGATACATTAATAATTATTTGCATCACGGTGAGATAAGACCACAAAATGGCCTGGTCGGGAGGTAATAGAGTCCTGTGCTTATATAGATGATGGGTCTTCTCCCTGAGTCTGAAGGGACGGTTCATCTCAGCGTACTGCGGCAGGTGGAATAATGCGGTCCTGTATCCTTTTGAGAATACACGGCAAGAGGATTGAAGTAATTAACTAATTAACTTAGCCTGCAAGAAAATCGAGTAATAATTAGGGGGAAGGAGGGGAAGGTAGGTGGGGGGGGGGACAGACAGACGGGGGTGGGGATTGGATAGGGATGGGGATACTGTGGGATCGAATCACTGTTGTGACTTAGCTTACTGTGTAAACAGTATTCACTGCGTGTATGGAAGGTTTTCCAAAAAGGCGGGGGGAGTGATAGCTATCTAGAAGTTGATCTAGGGTGTAAAGCGGGGCACCCATTTGACTTCTTGGCGTTTTAAGACCACTGGGATACATAGAAATTGTAAAGCGTACGCCCTATTTAAGTGGTCCATGGTTCTTCTAAGGGGGGATTTATACACTCTACACACTCTATTGTGTAGAAATATAGGAATGAGGAGGAGGGCCGACCCCACGTGAGAGGCCGCAACTCGGCAAATGCAGATCATGTAGCCCTCAGTTGTCTCCAGGGGCCCCAAGTGTTCCAGAACTTTTCATGGGAGTCTGTGGCCCAACTAGAAAGCTCCTCTAAGTTAGCGATAGTATCGACTTTTTCCATCCACTGAGATATTGAGGGAGGAGTCTTTTGTAGCCACAGTAATGGGATTAATGCTTTAGCAGCATCTAAGAGAAAGGCAATGAGTGGGTTCCTCTTAGGATGAAACTCTTTAGAAGGTTTCCAAAGAAATATCATCTCCGGGGATATAGATATCTCCGGAGTGAATTGTTTTAATGTCGCCTCCACCTCTGTCCAGAAAGGGGCCAGGATCGGGCAGCTCCACCATATATGAGTGTAAGTTCCTATATCGTTTTCACACCTCCAGCATCTCCCGTGTGGAGCTAAGTTATAGGCGGCCAGCCACTGGGGGTTTTTATACCACCTCACCAGTAGCTTGTAGTGGCTTTCTTGAGCTATAATACAAGGTGAGATGCCGAACGAGGTGTTCAAGATAGTTTTGATATCGGACGGAGAGAGAGAGATGCCCAGTTCCTTTTCCCAGGAAATTGGGTTTTGTATAGGATGGTTTGATAATATATTTTTTGCGTAGGGAAGAGATTTTCCTAAATTTGGAATTGTTGTCCATAAGGATCTTTTCGAAGCTTGTTAAGAGTCTTGTAGAGTTGTACTTTTTCAGGAAATTATTCAGAATTTTTTTTAATGTAGATCTGTTGAAGGAATGAAAAGTTATGCACAGGGAGGTGGTCTTTCAGGATTTCATCTGCTGTTTTGTAAGCTATTGTTTGCAAAACGCCTATATTGAGATCTTTAAATTTCTCCCATAATGAGTGGGAGGCAGGATCCCCGGGGGTATCCAGCAGGTGAGGAATTGCTCTTATAGGCGCGCATGGGGAGGGGTCTGGTGCTAGAGTTTCTTTCAGGTTTGCCCATATTTCGCAAGGGCCTTTAATGAGAGGGTTTAGACTCTTGGTTCTGCCTATATTGTTTGTGGGGAGCCATAGCTCCTTCAAGTATGATCTCCCCTCTGAGGCCTCTGCTAATGAGGGTAGAATTTTGTCTCTGGTTGGGAATACTAGGTCCATCCAGTATCCCAATTGGGATGCGCCATAAAAGTCAGAGATGTTGGGGAGATCTATGCCACCTTCTGTGCCTCTTTTAATCATAAGGCTGTAGGCCAATCTAGGCCTTTTATTTCTCCATACAAATCCAGAGAAGATTGTTCATATTGTTTTAAAGAAGCTTTTTGGTAGGTGTATTGGAAGCATTCTGATTTTGTACAGAATTATTGGGAGGATATAAGTCTTTAGGATGTTTTTTCTCCCGAACCATGATATAAAAGGAATATCATAGCTCCGTAGGAGATTTTTGATATGGCCGATCAGAGGTGGAAAATTCGTTTGGTAGAGATCTTCTATTTTTTTTGTTAGTTTGATTCCTAAAAAATCCATTGATTTTTCAGCCCAGTTGAAGGGGGACTTTTCTTTAATGATCTTGCATCGCGCTTCTAGAATTTAAATATTTAGGACAGTGGACTTTGCAAAATTAATTTTAAAGTTCGAAAGCGACCCAAAATCTTTGAGTGCGGTTTCCAGTTTGGCCAAACCTTTCTCGGGATTTGTGACTAAAAAAACTATGTCATCCGCAAAGGCAGCAGAGGAGAGTGTATGTTTCTCCCATTTCAGGCCTTGTATTTCCGGATCTTGTCTAATCATCTGAAGAAAGGGCTCTAATGCAAGTACAAATAGGGATGGTGATAAGGGGCAACCCTGGCGGGTGCCATTTTTGATATCGAAGGTTGGGGAGAGAATCTCATTAATTTTGAGCCTAGCATTTGGAGAAGCATATAGGGAAAGGATGGCAGAGACAAAAGCCCGAGGAATATTAAAATGGAGTAGAGTTTTCTTCATGTAGACCCAGTCAACCCGGTCGAAAGCCTTCTCGGCGTCTGTCCCGACCAGTAGCAGGGGTATTTTAAATTTGTGGGCGTATCAAATTGCATGAAGAATCCTTCTGCTGTTGTCTCTGCCCTCCCTCCCCCTCACAAATCCCGTTTGTTCTTCGTTGATCAGGGACGGTAAGAAGCCCTCTAGTCTTTTAGCTAGGAGTTTGGCCCATAATTTTAGATCAAGATTTAGGAGAGAGATTGGGCGATAGCTGCCACATAATTCTGGGTTTTTGTTGTCTTTGTGTAATAAAGTTATGTGGGCTTCGAGCGATTGTTTGGGGAATGCGGCCCTTTGCAGGAGGGCATTGAATAATTCGGTGATTCTGGGCACAAGGATTTCCCTAAAGGAGTTGTAATATGGTAGACTTAAGCCATCCGGTCCTGGGCTTTTACCATGTGGGCAAGATTTTAGTAGGAGGTCGACTTCCTCCCGAGAGACTGGGACCATTAAGGATTCCGCTTGTTCGTGATTAAGCTTAGGGAGGTGGGATTGAAGCAGAAAGGCATCAGTTTTTCCTTCCAAATCTTTTTCTTCCTCCGGGGAGAGGGAATTTTGTTGTCTAATATTATAAAGGTTAGAATAGAATTGATGAAAAGCTTTTGCGATTTCTTCTGAAGAGGTTACATGTGATCCGCTAGCGGTTTTGATGGAGTGTATGTGGTTTTTGGCTCGTGCTTTTTTTATCAAGGTAGACATATACTTGCTGCCTCTATTTCCCTGTGCATAAACTACATGTTTAAGGTATAAATGTTTTTTGTTATAGCGGGAGTCTAAGCGTTGTTTGAGGTCCTTTCTTAGATCCTCCAATTCCTCTAACGCTAATTTAGATTGGGATAGCTTCGTTATTTGTTCCAGTTGTGCTATCTTACTCAGTCTGTCATCAATATCTTTTTGGAGGAGTTTTTTCGTCCTAGTACCCAGAGCTATGAGCAGCCCCCGCATAAAAGCTTTATGGGCTTCCCATACCATGGGGGCCTCCGCGTCCCCATTCGCATTAATGGAAAAGTATTCCTCTAGTAGGGCTGATAGGTGTTCTCTTTCTTCCAGAGAGTCAAGCAGGGATGCATTGATTCTCCATCTCCATTCTTTGGGTTTGGGTTGAGGAAGGCGGAGGTCCACATGGACAGGGGTGTGGTCCAAGATTGTAGTTACATCTATTTTGGCTCTCTCAACATGCGAAAGGAGCTCTGTGCTGAGGAATATGTAGTCCAGTCTTAGGTGGGATTGATGTACTTTTGAATAAAAAGTATAATCTTTTATGGTGGGATTCAGGAGGCGCCACGCGTCGATTAAGTTTAACTCCTGGAGGCTACGAATGAGTCTCCTAATTTTTATTTGTGATGTATGAGAGTGGCCAGTTGATGAGTCACTTAACGGGTGTAAGGTGATATTTAAATCCCCTCCCAAGATAAGTTGGCCTTCTGCGAAGTGTTTTAGGATTGTTAAGTTCTTGATCAGCCAAGGGACTTGATCGGTATTAGGGGCGTAAAGATTGGCTATCGTTGTTTTAATGTTATTGCATATTCCCTTCAAGAATAGAGCCCTACCCTCCCCGTCCTCAAAGCTGGCCTGACATTTAAAGTTAATAGATTTATGGAGAAAGATCGAGACCCCCTTTGAGGCAGAGGTGGAGTGAGCGCTATGGAAGGCCTGATCAAAGTATTTGGCTGGTAATGCCAGGCATCTACTCTTTTTATAGTGCGTTGCCTGCAGAAGAAGAACACTCGTGCCATACCTTTTAATTAGCAGAGAGATGTTGTGTCTTTTTGAGGGTGAGTTGAGGCCTCTCACGTTGAAGGACGTAACCCGTATGCTCCCCATCTCAGGACTTTTGTCGTATGCTTAGACTCTGGCACCGGCGACCTGGGCTTCAGCTGTAGATGGAATGTAAACGCAATAAGTAATTGCAAACTGTATTCTCCCACAGAGGAGAAAGAAGGGGTGGGGTTGAGGGGTGGGGACAAGACAAAAACACGTAAGGAGAAGGAGGAAACAGAAAGGTTAAGTAAATCTTATAACTGTATCAAACTCACGTGAGTAATAGTATAACAAGATAAAGTTAAGGAGACAATGCGGATCGGCCTCGTTATTTAACTGAGACCGTCCTTAATTTCGTGGGCGAGAAAATAGTGCAACTGTTTAACTCTAACAGTCGCTCTACTGAATATTTATATCGGCCTAACCTGACCGGCACAAAAGGAACCTGACTATGTGGGTAAAGATCAAGGGTCAAATAGTTACATTAAATAAAATGCTACTCCAACGTGACCCCAAGTCACCTCCAATCGAAGTGGAGGGACATTCTATCGTGAACTATAAGTAACAATGGGACAGTAGTCTCTGCTTGGTGATGGAGAAAATCATACTACACCCTCCATTTCTCTCTCCACTCTCTCCCACTTAAAATATGTGGTTGTGGAGATATGGCGTAGATGGGGTGCAGTCCAAGAGGCTTTCTCAAAAGCCTGGTAGGGGAGAAGTGCCGTCCTGGGCAACGGCTGCTTTCAAGTCGCGGCACCAGCGGCCTCATCTCTGGATTTCTTTCTTTTTCCCTTGGGTGATTTAGCGTTTCCCGGCAGTTGCCATCTCTCCGGTGGTTCCAGCATCGTAAAGTTTGGCAAATCAGGGATCGACTGCCAGCAGGGAAGCTTAATTGGGTCTAAGTCCAATATCTGCCAGCATTTTTCTAGGTCGTCTTGAGAGTGTATGTTTAATCTGCGGCCCTTGTGCGTTATGCCCAGCCCAAAAGGGAACAGCCACGCATAATGGATGTTTCTCTCCCTCAGAGCGTCCAGTAAGGGTCGTTTCGCCAAGGTAGAGGGCGCCAAATCTTGAAAGATTTGTAGGGATGCGCCTCCATATTTAATATCGTTATGATTCCTTGCGGCCCTAAGTATTGAGGTGGCATCAGGAAATGAGAGCATTTTGCAGATGATATCTCTTGGCGGGTCAGATGCTGAAGGGGGCGGTCTCAATGCCCTGTGTACTCTTTCAATTGCAATGGCGGCCGCTCTGTCTTCTCCCAAAAGCGAAGCTAAGATTTCTTTTACCACTTTCTCTAACACTTCTGTAGCCCAGGATTCTGGGAGGCCCTTTATGCGCACATTATTGCGCCTATTCCTGTTTTCTATATCCTCCTGCATTAGTATGGCTTTGTTAATCTGTGCGTGGTGTTCTTTAAGGGCTCTCTCTACCTCCAGAGCATGTGATGAGATGGCAGCTGTAGAGGTTTCAAGGTCTTCTGTTCTCCTTCCTAGCTGCTTCATCTCCTCTTTAATTTCGGTAAGTTCAAGGAGTATGGGTCTCATAGTGCGCATTAGGAGATCGTTCATAAATCCTTTAGATATGCGCTCATTCTATTCCCCCTCTGAGGAGACCTCATCCTCTCTGTCTCTTGCCCCCGCTCTGCTCGGCTCGTGGGCGGGTGCCATCTTGGCTGCATCATGCAGAGGACGAGCGCTCTTTTCTTTCAGGTAGTGCTGCATGTCTACTTGCCCCTTGTTCTTCTTAGGTGTTTCTTGGGGTTCACTGCTCCTGTCCCTGCTGATCTTTTCCATTTTCGAGCTGACTGATGGCTGTAGCAGGTCCCGATAAGTGCGGCTGTCACGGAGCTCCTCTCTCAGAACTCCATTCCGCTCAGCGGTTAGGCTCCGCCCCCCAGCCTATCAGTAGCTTGCAGCAAACTCTCTTCCCACAACTCTGTACTTCGAGGGGCCAATGCATAGACCAGGATCTTGGTTACTTTTCAGGCCCAGTGGCAAAAACCATTCTCTCTGCTGCTTTTTCTCATGGCTCTCACCTGGTGTAGCAGCTTCAGGCACTAGGGTGGATCCCCAGCTGTAGTAGCCGCAGGTCTGGAGAGTAGTTGGGAGGAAGCCAGAGGTCATGAACAAATAGTCACGGTTTGCAGTACAAATGGAGGATGCAGGTAGGGTAGTCAGAAGGGAAGCCAGAAGTCCATATCAGGAGGTCTTGTTGAAATAGCGGAGGAACAGGCAAGTGGAGCTTGATCAAACGGTGCCGTGGAGCAGAATAATCACGCACTGAGGGAGTGGCAGGGTCAGGCTATTATAGGAAGTGCAATCAAGACAGATGCGGGGTCAGGACCAGGAGGCAGGAACTATGTAACTTGGATCAGGAAACACTGCTGAGAGTCTGGTAAGAGAAAAGCAGTAGTGAGAGCTACTGACTGGAGCACAGGGGGTTCTGGGTTTGATCCCTGACACCTAGCATTCTCTGGTCTGTGGTCCTTCAACTCAGCTCCCTATTATCATACAGGAAGGAACCTCTCTCTCCTCCCTCTCCTATCAGTTATCCTTTGGTCACCACTGTCAGTCTTACTCAGCTGGGGCTGTTGCTTAAACCCACATAGTTTGCAATCAATAAGAGGGAGCTTTCCTCTCCTGCACAGGCTGGCTCAAATTACTTTGGCCTGCTTCCACTGTTTACTAGCACTGCTGGTTCTCATTTGGGCCTCCCTGGCCTCTTCAGTCCTCTGGGCCCACTTTAAAATGATTTGGGCCACTACAGATGGTTTGGCCCAGATAGTCATGAAGGTAACATGACCCGCTCCCATAGTAGACAGATGTTATTACTCACGCAGTTCGAGCTACACTACTCCACAAAATGGTAGGGCTCCCGGACCTTTTAACTGACCCCCTTTCTTTTCAGGTTATGTGCTTGCCATGCCACACAGGGGCCGGCACTGTCCATACAGTCGGCTGGCGCAGTAATACGCTACCCGGTAAAGAAAAGGGCAGAAGATAATGAGAAATGAACCTGAATGTGATGCTATTGTTGTTAGTCCATAATTTCACTCATCTCTTCGTAAAATGGTAGATCATTTCCAAATGAGATATGCAGTATTTGTGTTGCCTTGGTTCACTTCACAGTACGTTCTCATTATAAACAGATGAATGATTTGAATTGATTTCCCCAATGTATATTTGCATTTATTGCTTCTGCTATTACATATAAACCTCACACCTTTGCCGTAATACGAGGCATCAAAATAAAACGCATTTAAACCCACTAGAGCACGTTACGGAATGACTTGCTATATTGCATGTCATGATGTTGACTTTCCAAAAACGCTTTCAGATAGTTTGTTCTCCTGGGATAGTGGAGGTGTTAATTAATATACTAAGTCTCTACCATGTTACAATGTCCATGTCACTTGGGAATCGTCTAGTTTTATTCATTGGCTGAAAACCTATTCTTTATTTTTCCATAGAGACACTTGAATATGAGAATAATTACGATTCTGGGAATGACAGTGCATGTCCATTATTGTCTTTTTTAATAATCCTTTAAAATTGAGAAGTACTACTGGGCGACATTGCATACATTAGCTGGCGACATTTTTTGTTCCCATGGAAGAAATGGCATATGACCCTTGCAGGATGTGCCGTTAATGGAGCCCCATGAAACAGCACTTAAGAAACTGAAATACTGTGGGCAGAAAACTGTGAGGTAATTATCACATTCACAGCCACAGTTGATTATTTGGAGACTTAAGTTCTGAGCTTTGCAAATTTACACCTGGACATCAAAAATGCAGGAAAAGTCAATACAAATATCACTGGTTATACAAAAGCCGCTAATTGTGTTAATCCCTTGGTTGACAGAGCCTGGAGTGAGCTGCATTACAATGTGTAACAAGGTAATGGAACAATAGTTTGAATTAGAGACATAAAGAGCCGCGAACATCAAAAAACTGAAAATGGAACATATCCAGATTTAAAGGAAATAGAACATTTGGCAGCTTCACAACATTAATCTCAACCCGCTGTTGGTTAGACAGGAGCAGGATGCACGCAGCTAAAAAAGACCATATCGGGAGCGGACGTGATGGCTATATGACCTACCAGTGTCCGAATCTTAGATCCCTAGGGGATGTCCGGCAGACCCATGATTTCATTCATCATAGAATGCAGTCACAGCAGACAGATATGACATATTCTTTCACAAAGATATCTTTTTTTCAGTATGTGGATTTTTTTTATTATACTGCTTGGTATGTTCTTTATATATTGGCATCTACATAAAACATTGAAGGCACATTCCATAAAATATATAGCACATAACTTTATTTTCCTCTATTCACGCATATTTGTAAGAGGAAATAAATTCTTTGGCGAGTTTATACACACAGTGGTATTGCAGTGGAATTTCGGCTGCGGAATGTACGTTGAAATTTTGCAGTAATATACAGTGTAATGTGAGATAAGGAATTTAACAAACTTGTCCGCTCAACTGAGGATGATTCATTCCAGAGCTAAGCACGGGGTTAGATTAATGGGATATGTATGGTCCAACATTGGAGACTAAAATGAAGTCTGAGCTCCTATGTAAAGCTTGATGAAGACCCACTGGACGGGTCGAAACGTCGCTGGTTATCATTTTAAATGGAGGAATCAAGAATCTATTTTTTTACTCATCTCAATGCTGCCTGGGCTACACATTTTATCTGGATATTTACTTGGGTGATGATCCAGACCCTGGCCGGGCTTTGCATTTGCTTCCCTCCTTGCCTATAATGGGATCTACAAGACACCAGTGGGCTTTATTGGCCCTCAGTTGCTGCTGTGAGCTTTGTATTTGTGCTCCTATGTATATCTAAGGCCACTCTCACACACAGCGTTGGCAAAATACAGCAATTTTGATTGCAGCGTTTTGCCAGGATTTTTATTGGTGTTTTCGAAAGCAGTAGCATGCATTTGACAGCACTTTTTAACGCACCCCATCATTGTGATGGATGATGAGGTGCGTTAAAAAGTGTGAAAACACACCAAAATAGAACAGACAGTGTTTGAAAATCGCGGCATTAGAGAACACCACGTTCAAACACAGTTCTGCGAGGCTCCATTGAAATTAAGATTTTTTGACAACCTTCATCAGCTTCAATCTGTTGGGCGCGGGGCTTGTTACAGCTGTTTCTCTAGTACAGGTGGGTGGCAATTGATAAGTTGCTACATGATATTTACATGCATCCCATTACTGTCAACCAATATTGTACAGAACCTTTGGGAATCCGATTCCCTTAACGATAGGGATCAATCATGATACCATTTTCCCATTGACTTTGCCTAAAACATCATATGGCTGCACGTTATATAGTAAAAACAAAAGGGTTTTATCTTTCTCTTAATCATCATCTAGCGCATTGCCCAATTGTGGCAAATTGTCATAGTAATCATGGTAATCCATTGACACAAACTATTTTAGAGCCTGAGAATCATTGTATTTGTTCACATGTAATGGAGAAGAGTGGAGTATAGAATATTCAATGTTTCAACATCTTTTGAATTGCATTTTGTGAATGTTGACAAAGTCCAAGGTCCATTGTAGGCATTACTATGCAGCACAGTATGAGTACTACAGATGCTATTTTTCATTCACTTGCTTTTTGAATGCGAAAAGGACACTGACATGGGTGCAATGGGACTTATATATTTTAGTTTGTATGACATTTTTTGAGGGGGTACAAAAGTTGCAAATTTGAAACACGTGCCAAAATTGTGAGTTTTCCGGATTTTAGGCTGAGTGTCACCACTTTTCATAAAGTGGTCATGCATTATAGCAAAACCCACACTGAATTGAAACTAGCATAGATTTCCATCTGGCGCACAGACTTGCTGTCAGAGGCACAAATGTATTAAGAGTCATAAGCATTTTATAACATTTGTGTCAGGCAAATGGATGCGTAGCATATTCCCTTTCTGTTTTCCAACCTGCACTACAAATGACATCAGATATGTACATGCTGTTAACACTGTAAGTGCATATGCCTGTTTATTTGTGTGCAAGTGTATGTCATGGTATAGATGTTTTCATGCATGTGCAAATTTATGAGTGTCTTGTACATATATTTGAGCACGTGACATGAGTGCAACTGCAAGGTGTTAAACTCTCACTCAATCTTAGGCTCACCTTCATTCAATTTGCAAATTGAGCATAGATCACACTCCAACATGGTCTGCATACCCAAAGGTTCTTGCTGTCACCATTCTTAAATAGGTAGCCAGAAGTCCTCCAAATGCATTCACACATTGCTCTCCAGCAGTCACTGAAGGCTTAAAGGTTTAGAGCTACAGGGACCGAACTTATTAAAGTTTTAAGCTTTAATACAAAAAATAGAGTGCTTCCAAAAAAAAGATAATTAAAAAGACAAAATAAAATGACTTTCCATCCTAAATCCCAGGTATATACCTACCCACTGGTCCATTAAAGGGGTTGTCTCGCGCCAATACGGGTTTGGTTTTTTTTCAATAGGCCCCCCGTTCGGCGCGAGACAAACCCAAGGGATGGGTTAAAAAAAAAATATATATATATATATATATTACTTACCCGAATCCCCGCTCTGCGACGACTTCTTTCTTCCTTCTCCAAGATGGCCGCCGGGATCTTCACCCACGATGCACCGCGGGTCTTCTCCCATGGTGCACCGTGGGCTCTGTGTGATCCATTGCCGATTCCAGCCTCCTGATTGGCTGGAATCGGCACACGTGACGGGGCGGAGCTACGATGACGACGCGGGACCAGCTCTCTGGCACGAGCGGCCCCATTCACCAGGCAGAAGACCGGACTGCGCAAGCGCATCTAAAAACGCCAGAAGACAGCGAATTTAGATGGATCCATGGCGACGGGGACGCTAGCAACGGAGCAGGTAAGTGAATAACTTCTGTATGGCTCATAATTAATGCACGATGTACATTACAAAGTGCATTAATATGGCCATACAGAAGTGTATAACCCCACTTGCTGATGCGAGACAACCCCTTTAAGCAAATCCTTGGACTGGGACTGAGCAGTAAGATAGCCAGGAGCAAACCCAATGAATATTTAACAGTCCATGTTCTTGTAATTCCTCCCCCCTCAATTGATGATAGAGACTGCCTGATTTAGATAGCCCATTTTACATCTGGCTTCCTCTCAAGACAAGTTTGGCCAGAATGGAGTGGCAAAAAAGGACATTGCTCTCCAAAGAAAGAGACCCTTGACGAAGTTCCTTCCTGCAAAGAAAAACGTATGCAGTTCAAAGAGCAAAACAAATTGAATCTGGATCCACCAATTATATACACATATACAATAATGTTACATTTTTCATTACACCCTGCTTCCTACCCTTCCTGTGTCCTCTATCTTTTAGGTTCTGCATCCCCAGTCACTGCTGCAAGTCCAAGGTTATCTGGAAGTGTCTCCAATAGTTTACATTGTGTCCCAGTATCCTGATGCAGTCACAAGGCTGTTGATGAATTACCAAGAGTATACTGCAATATGTTCAGCAATGTATTACTATATGTTGTGCACCTCATAGAAGAGAATATTGAACTCCTTATATTTAGTAAAGCGATCTATTTTCACTGCAGTCCTAAACTATGCTAGGTTTGTGAAACGCATTAGAAATCATGCAAACATTACACGGCACAGTGATGGCATTTCTTAACAATTTATTCAGAAAGTATTTCAAAAGAAGCAGAAACTCCAGGCAGAAAGCATGTCAGAATTTATCACAGCAGTGGACTGTAGAAATTGGCACACGCTTGTCATCGTGATTGCTAATATATGACAAAAGGTTCAACTACAACAGTTATATTTCCAGCATCCGCTAAACCCTCTACAGGAGGTACCCCCATCTTGTCAAGCCCACTCCTCCATATTAATATGTGGCTACATTGTAACTTCCAACTATTTCTTCCTTTGATTTATACCCATTTACGGGAACATGAAACATAACTCTTTTTACCAGCAGTATTTGTCCAAAAAATGTGGATTTCAAAGCTCTGAGAAGGCAGCGGTGAAAGCTATGAGTGATTGCATTAATAGAGGCGACATTAACTTGCTCAATTATCTAAATTGGAACCGAAAGGCTCAGGAAATGAAGTTCTTTAGATGGGTAAAATCTATTTAAATCACTTTATCAAACTCACCCTTAAAATACAGTACTCATTAATTTTTGTACTGCTCAGCAGCTAGGCTCACAAAGCAAAACACAATTAACTGCATAACCCCTTCATGGATAATGCGATAGAGCGCTCCCCTTCTTCCGATACTTTCACTCTGGGATTTGGCAAGAAGAAAGTTCCAGTGAAATTAGCTATTTGTGACTTACTGTACTTGATGATGTCTTGCTATGGGCTTGAAGACCCAGAATAAAAAACGTTCCTATTGCATCTGTTAGATAGCAGCATATTAACATAAGGTGAAATTAACTAAGCCTGTCTTAGTATGATTTGCCCCAGTGCACAGTGAGCTTGATATATAAAGAGACGCTCCCCTCTTCATGTATTCAGCACCTCCTAGCTGCTCCGTGCGCCTTCTCAAAAATGTACGCAATTTCTGACCTGGTGTACATTTCTGGAAACATTTACACTCGTTTCTGGCAGAAATTATACATAAATCTATTAGTCTAGGCTGGCCATGCCACCTCCATAAAGCTCAGCTCACTTTTCAAAAAAGGCACAAAAAGCTTAACCCGTTTAGGACCAGGCACTGTAAATTTACGGTGCCTGGTCCTGGGCTTAAAGCTTAGCCATATGTAAAATTACGGTGGCGCTTTAAGCCTCCTGCCTTTGCAATCAATCAGAGGCAGAAACGGGTTATCAGCTGTTAGTGACAGCTGATAACCCAGAGGAGAAGGCAGGAAGGGTATTTAACCCTTTATGCCTTCTGCTTCCCCGAGTACACAGTGCTCAATGAGCGCTGTGCACTAGAAAGTGAAAGTAAACTGTAACTTTCACTCCAGGAACCAGGGGGTCATGTGGCCGCCGGGGTTTCCTGCTACAGCAGAGCTGGAGGGTCATACTAGACCCTGGAAAGCTCTGCCAGTGACTAATGTCACTGCAGGGGTTGTTTTTTCCTGTAACTGGGGCTCCTATGGATGCCCAGCTACAGTGGGAAAATGTCAAATAAAATAATAAAATAAGGAGATAAAAGGCTATTATTTTCCATGTGGTGCTATAATTGTGCAAAAGTAATAAATGTAAAGAACCAATCACAGCCATTCATCGAGTGCTGGCTGTGATTGGCTGGCACTGGGAAATCAGAGAGTTGGGCATTCAGATACTGCCTCCCCTGTGATTGGAGCAAAGACAGTGTAATGCAGTATGGGACATCAGGGAAAGGAAGTGCAGGACAGTGAACTACAGTCAAAATACTAGGCTTGCTACATGCCCCCTCCCTGAAAGTGGATTGTAAACAGCAGAACAATGGGAAGACCACCTAAAAATTTGAACTTACAGGAATAAAACAGTGTGCACATAGCAGCAAATGAGAAGGTAAAGAGAACCTTGTATATGGTAGAACAGCCGTTAAAAACTCAGGTAGGCTTTAAATCCCAGTCCGTCCTTGAGGCCAGGTCACAGTGGAGAGCTCCAGAAAGAGCTGCTCAAACACTTAATGCAATCCTGTAACACAGGGCTCCCAATTCATATGAATGGGAGGCATGTCATACTCATTTCTTCTGCAGTGGTTGCTCACAGCAGATTACTAAGAGTATTAACTGTATAATCTGGATCAGGAATACCTTTTCCAAATTTTCCTTTTCCATCATTGTATTTTCTCCAATTGCAGTATCACAGCTGAAGAATTCATGTAGACATATAATATTATGCGACCACCCCATAGAATACATTATATGCTATATGACAAAGAGCGTGTGTGATAATTGTGTATCGTAGAGCCCCAGCAGAATTGATACACTTTGCTTGTGCTTTTGTATGTGTATACTTTCTGATACATTTTCCTATGCAGCAAGCCTAAAGGGCATATTCTTGGCCCAATCTACGTATCCAGTAGCTTTATTTTTGCGATTTCGAAATGCTTCGTATTTAAAACCTTGCCGAGCAAATCCAAGAGAAAGAGTTTGAAATGTAGCCAGCAGATAACAGGCAGATGAACATGTATTTGAAGAGCACAATTTAAATGAATGTACAAAGGGTGAAAGACAATTAATTCAATTACTGCCAAAGAACATTTCATGAACTTGAACTTGGCTCAGGTTATATTGAAAAACGGCTTCTGTCCTTGTACTATTACCAGAATATTGGCTGCATTAAATAGAAAATGCTTTGTTCACGGTGTAATGCAGGAACAATTGATGCGATTTCGTACCGGCGCTACAGCGCAAATGTTCTAATAATACTATTTATTGCTACTACTAAAAGGTGCCATATTATAAATTACTCTTTCTGCTCTTCTTCGTGTGCCCTTTATCAATACCATGTTTAATGCCAATCAATACAATTGCTCTTTTATAGTGTGACCTCCAGGTGATGCAGCATCCAGTCCTGTGATGTACTGTAATTGATTCTCCGGCAGTTGTTCTGTAACTATGTGCGCCGCGGATTCAATGAGGATGGCAAGGATCATTAGCTTCCTTATCATTTCTGGAAGCATGAAGTGCACATCAGACCTTTCTGTCCTGAGCGATAATTCTTAATGCCTACTCCATAGTTATTGTTTAGCTTCACACAAAACAATATATATACACCTGTATGATTAGTATATGAGGCATGAAATAATGAAATGTGAAAGTCACACACCGCATAAAAAAGTATTTACACCCCTTGGACTTGCTGTGTATCAATATTGAATCACAATGGCTTGTTTTTACAGTAGGCGACTGAAATAAATGTCAAAGTGAAAAAAAAAAATTGTAAAGTGTCCTAAAGGTCTTATGTTTATTAACACATTAATGACCGCTCATACGCCATTTTAGGGCGGTTGATAAAGTGCCTTATTCTGATGCATGTACCTTTTCACGACGCTGCATTAGAAGCCTTGCACGGAGTACAAACCATTTATTACCACCCTCTGCTTTCTATCTCTGAGTCAGTTCTTTACCCAGATACACACGTTTTCGCCCAGACTCAACTATCTCATTTGATATATCAGCCTGTTATGTGGCACGGTGTCAAATGCTTTAGAGAAATCTGGATATACGAGATCAATAGACTCTCCCAGGTCCAGCCTAGAACTTACTTCATTGTAGGAGCTGATCAGATTGGTCTGACATGATCGACCCCTCATGAACCCATGCTGGTGAGGAGTTATTTCATTGTTCTCCTTGAGATATTCCAGGATGACATCTCTCAGAAACCCCTTGAATATTTTTCCAATTATTGAAGTTAGACTTACCGGCCTGTAGTTACCAGGCTCCCTTCTTGACCCCTTTTTGTATATTGGAACCACGCTGGAAATACACTGTTGGGGCTGTTAGGGGATGTGACAGGAAGTCAGGTGATATATTTTGGATACAAGTCTATGGGAGATTATTCGCGTGGAACTCTGAAAAGAGTCTTATTTCCATGCACCGTGCAATCTTCACCGGGTGACAGCGCTGGATCACGAGAGTGGATGAGTATAAAAATTGCATCACCCGACTCCCCATCACCTCCCCTAATAGCATCACAACTTAGTTTATGGTGCTGGGGGGATGTAATAGGTTCCATTTAAAGCATTGCAGGCAGGATAGAGAGGGAGAAGGCAGAACTTTGTAATACCCTTATTTTGTGCTTCTTTCGTATGACTGTGCGCCAAGCATCTGCCTTTCTCTCCATTACTTCACCCCTGTTAGATCATTGTGATCAACACATTATAAATTAACTAAATTTTTTTTTAAAAGATGCTCCAGGAAAAGGAGGCCAGCTAGTGCTTTATGACAACTCCAACTCTGAAGGAGGTAATAGAAGGAGTTGAGCTTAGGATTGTTACCCAGGTGCTTCACCTGTTGCAGATTTACAGTTTGCACCCAGAGCAGTTCCAGACCTTCAAAGTATTGGACTCAGGATGAAAGATTTTAAACTTCTCTGTTCCACATTTTTTTTGTGCATTCAGCTGGCCTTTTACATGACATCTAGTTGCTCCTCTAGTAAACAAGCATCTATAATGTTCATTTGTGGTGTCCTGAATGACCTACCTTCATGTAGAATAAGCATTTTTAACTCGATTAAAAAAAAGAACACGAGGGACTAATTCTACACCGTACATTGAAGTGTCCTCTAAGCGGTTTAACTTTCAGGCAAGTAAATATAGGGTCAAATAGCATATGTATAAATGAAGGAGGACTTAATGTTGGTCCCAAATGAACGCAGTCTCCATCGTATAGCTGTGTGCACTTTTTAGGAAAACATGGAACAACATTTTGTAGGACACAAGAGGCCGGCTGCGATGATTAATGAAGTAAAATATTAATTTTTTACTAACCGGCCTTATGATTATTAATGGTAATTGTACTAGTGAAGGAACAATGCGTCCTAAGCATAAACCGGAAAGCAGTATGTTTCCAAGGTAACATAATATTCTGAAAAACAAGATTTGATGTCATCATCAATTAATATTATAAGATGAAATAGCACAACAGATATGTTAGCACAAAACAGACATTGAATCCCTAAATACTGAAGGCCACCTTCTGGTATTTAAAGCGACCCACCTGACCCGACTATACATGGCATCATTCCTGGTGCCCTCCTTGATAACAAAGCTGCCTCCATTCATCTGATTCTTCCCAAGATGTCTATCACAGACTCAGACTTCTTCATGCTGTAGGAAAGTCTAAGATATGCCCTCCTCCACTGCCCCCTGATGAGGACACCTGCAGGTGAAGACACAGAAGGCATGGAGACAGCGCCAATGTCAAAGGTGCTGGCCCATTTGAGGGCAGTGGAGCGAGGGAAGTGTCTTTGGACCCTTTTACATGTGGCGATTATCGTTCAGATTCGCTCTGGTTCGGGAGAATTCGAACGATAACTGTTCAGTGTAAACACTGCCAGCGAATGAGTAACGAATGTTAATTTGTCATCTTATTGTTCGTCATGCAGTTTCTGCAGGCGTAAAAAGCTATTCACGATCGTTCTGTGTAAAAAGGTAGGGTGCCTGTCCACGGGTATGGTTTCGCTGGCGGTAAACCGCCGGCGAATCACGCCCTCTAAAGCTTTCCAGCGCCGGCACACTATCCACGAGCGGAGAATCATTGCAATTCTCCGCTCGCGGTGGGCAATTCACAGCATGCTGCGAATTGCCCCAACTCTCCGTGGTCAGCCTATCCATCAGATAGGGCTGACCAGCGGAGATTTGGTGGCGGCTCCTGCTTCCGGGCGGCTCTGCCGCGGGACACAGCAATGCCCGCGGACAGGAGGCCTTAATCATTCATCTATAAAACAACTGCCTGTTTACAGTGAATGGAGGTGGGTGGCCGCTCCAACTTCATTCACTAAGCAATCATCACTCCTGGGTGAAAGCCCAAGGGCAATAATTACTGGAATGACTGTTGGGTGCCTAAGTGTCCAACAATTGTCCTGTGTAAAAGGAGCCTTGGGCTGGGCTCACACTGGGCGGAATCGCCACAGACTTTCTGCCCAGAAATTCCGCCAGCAATCCTAAACCTGAGCCTAAGCAGCAAAGTGGACCAGATTTGCAAAAGCTGCAGTGAACTTGACATGTTGTGCAGAATTCAAATCCGAGGCATGTCAATAGTATCGCCATTTCCGCTGCGGGCTCTCTTCTCTCCATGGGAAGAGATGGGCACAGCGGAATACAGGTGGACAAGTCGCCCAAATGACGCTGGTTTTAAGGCTACCTTTCTGCTGCAGAGATCTCGCTGGATTTCCGTGCGGTCCCGCTGCGGACATTCTGCGAGATTTCTATCAATGCATGATGTGTAACGCTGAAAAAAAAGGCACATGTCCATCGTGTTCAGCTTATTACCCCACAATGTTGATCAAGGGGAAGGCAAAAAAAACCAATGATGTAGTAGCTGATTTTCCTTGTTTTAGGAGAAAAAATTCCTTCCTGACTCAAATCTGGGAATCAGAATAATCCCTGGATCACCCTGATTATAACATGTAATATTGCAATGGGGCGTTCAGGCCCCTTTTAAACTCTTTTATCATATTTTCCATCACCACATCCTCAGGCAGAGAGTTCCATAATCTCACTGCTCTTACAGTAAAGAACCCCCTTCTATGTCGGTATAGAAACCCTCTTTCCTCTAGACGTAGAGAGTGCCCCCTTGTTACAGTCACATTCCTGGGTATAAACAGATCATGAGAGAGATCCTTGTATTGTCTCTTGATATATTATACATAGTTATTAGGTTGCCCCTCAGCCGTATTTTTTCCAAACTAAATAATCCCAATTTTGATAACCTCTCTGGGTATTGTAGTCCACCCATTCCATTTATTACTTTAGCTGCCTTCCTCTGAACCCGCTAAAGCTCTAATATATCCTTATTGAGTACCGGTGCCCCAAACTGTCCACAATATTCAATGTGTGGTCTGACCAGTGACTTGTAAAGAGGGAGAACAATATGATGCACCTACTCCAGTCAGAAATCTATGCCAGGTTCACCCGGGTGGGGAGGGACCTGGCTTAATTTCCACCAGTCTTTGGTGTAAATTATACATAAATATGTCAGTCTGGGACGGCTGTGCCACTTCCCGACAAGCTACAACCCCTTTACCCAAAAGCAGCGCGGAGGAGCAAAAGTAGTAAAATTTTAGCGCACGTATTGTGCCAAATTTTGCAACTTTTTATGCCAAAAATTGTCATAAACAGCTTTGTAAATTTCCTGATAATGGCTGTGCTGATCGTGTAACAATATCACAAGACCTAAAGAGATTATTATGTTACTGCTGTTTTAGTGTTTATGGACAAATGCTAAGCCCCTCTGACACAGCGTGACTACTGTGTGACTAATCATTGGATCGAGTGATTTGCACAATAAGTGTTGGGTATAAATATGTGCAGCGAGCAAATGATCAGTGATAAACCATTAGATTATCGCTAATTGGATCTATAACGCGGACCTAAAGTCATCGCTCGTCTGCTGCAAATCCTTTCCTATAAGCAATGATTTGCTGAATAGAAAGCAGGGGCAGAAGGTTGACTAGAGGTGTGATTAGCCTCGAATGAAAGATCGAAACTACCCAATTACTGTGCGGTGGAAATGCATGCCAAGCAAATGATGTACGGTGGCCACTTCACCGCCGGTCGCACGCTTGCTCCTATTTATCTTGTCATGTAAAAGGACTCTTAGCAAGAATGTGGACGCTGACCAAAATTCGTAATTACATCTTCCAAGAAAGTCCTTTTTTTTTTTTAATTACAGCACACTTCTGTTAAAAGAAAATGAATCCCTTTAACCCCTCAACAACCACCAATACGCCGTTTGATGGCCTGTATCGGCAGTCTATGTATGAAGTGAGATTGTCGGGCGATCTTCCCTCATACATCCCTGGTGTCGGCTGTTTTTTATAGCCGACACCCAGTTGCAACAAGCTGCAGTTGTGAGAGCGGCATTTAAATCCCCCGAACAATGTTGAGGGGTGCCATATGGCCCCCTGAAATGAGATCACAGGGAGCTGTGTGGGTGTCATGGTAGATAGGGGCCTTCTAAAAAGGTCCCAGGGCTGTCATGGCAGAATGCTTACAAGCCATTCGCTGCAGGAGTGATCAAAGCATCGCAAGTTGTTGTCCCCTGTGGGGACTTTCAAAAAGGAAAAATAAGAATAATAACGTTTTACTAATTATTTTTTAAAAAGTAATAAAAGTAAAAGAAAAACTCTTTTTCCATATTTGTAATAAAAGAATTTAAATAATAAAACAAAAATACATATTTGGTATCGCTGCATCCAAAAAAGTCAGATCTATAAAAGTAGTGCATTATTTACCCCACACGGTGAACGTCGTCAGAAAAAAAAATAAGGACGCCAGAAATGCGCTTTTTTGGTCCCCCTGTCTCCAAGAAAAAATGCAATAAAAAGCGATCAAAAAGTCATTTGTATTCCACAATGGTGCCAGCATAAACTACAGGACGTCCCACAAAAAATGAGCCCTTGCACAACTACGTCGACGGAAAAATAAAAAAGCTATTGTGCGCAGAAGATAGTGGCAGAAAATAATTTTTAAAAATTAAGTATGTTTGAAAAAAATACAAGTAGTACAGCAAAAAAAACTAAATAAGTTTGGAATCGTAGTAATTGGACTGACCCACAGAATAAAGTTATCATGTCGTTTTTGTTGCAGTTTGTGTGCCGTAAAAAAAAGATGTAACAAAAGATGGCGGAATTTCATTTCTATTCCATTTCTCTCCACTTCCAATTTTTTAAAAGTTTTTCAGTACATTATATGGTACATTAAATAGCACCATTGAAAAATACAACTCGACCCGCAAAAAACAAGCCCTCATACAGCGACGTTGATGGATAAATAAAGGAGTTACGATTTTTTAAAAGGAAAGAGGAAAAAACGAAAATTGACAAACGGAATAAAGCTTGGTCACTAAGGGGTTAAACTTGTTGGTGCATCAGAAGGAGAAAGCCTGTTGTGGGAGGAAGTCAGTTCTGCATCCTGGGGAGGGCGCTGTCACTGTGGCTGTACAGTCAGAAGGAAAAAATCTGGAGGGCTTCTTCAGACGAGCGTATGCGCAAATGTGCTGGCCTCGCTGTAACATATTTGTGCAGTGAACGAGGTTGATTAGCTGCATATCGGCAAACTGTATTGTACTTTTTTGCTCACGCAGATGCTGTTCATATGCACACGCGACCCCCCATCTCCCTCCCCTGATATAACAGGCTATTTTTGTGAAGTCCCTATGTGTTCTCTTCTTCTTAGATGTGGGGTTACCACTGGGGGCGCCAGGGTCCGGGTGCTGTGGGGGCCCAGTGTGGTAGTTCTGTCCGTGGTTCCCCCACACTGGTGGCTGGCCGCGGCAGGCAGCAACACGTCCCGCGTCGTGCGCGTCTGTCCGCTGATGGGCCGCGAGGCTCTTCGGCTGGTGCGCACCACCGTCGGGCGGCGGCTTTATGATCCCCTCCAGGTGTCATGTGACTTTGCCCCGCCCCCTCTGGGCGGGGAGTTCTGTATATAGGCCTGGCTGGCCCAGACACTGGTGCCAGTGTTTGGTTTGATTTATCTGCCTACACCTGCATCTTCTGACCTGTCTTATATGTGTTTTGACTTCGGCCTTGTAATTGCCTCTGCTTCTATTTTGCCCTCCTGTACTCCGCACGTGTCTTTTGGTTTGACCCGGTTTGTTCACGACTACTCTCTAGTTTGCCTCCTTGTTTGCTTTCAGTCAGCGACGCGGTGCTCACATGCCTGTATCCCTGTCCCTCCCCCTGTGAGGTTCCCGTCACTAGTGCAGTGTAGGGACCATCGTCCAGATGTCGCCCTGGGGGGCAAGTAGGTAGGGACATGGGAGAGGGCTGGCGTAGGGGTCCCCTGTCCATCTGCCCCTACCAGTCCTAACACTTCTTCAAGGAACTATGCAGTGTATTGAGCTTTTGCGCACCTCCCACAGACTTCAAATTTCTCTGCAAATATGCAGAGAAATAGAGCAGGTCCTTTTTTGGGGCGGCGCAACCTAAATGCACGCCAAAAAATCGTTCATGTGAAGAATCCATTGATATCAATAGCTTCTATTCTCTGTGTATTGCGCGCATATATTTTGTGTGCGCAAAAAAAAAGTGCAAATATGTCCATCTGAAGAGGCCCTAAAACACAGTCAGCGCGGCACTAGTGGCTGTGAGCAAAAAAAACCCCTCTGAGCTCCGCCATTTAACCCCTTGTATGCTGTAATCATCGCTAATCGCAGCAAATAAGGACCGATGAATGTGCTCTTTCATCAAGACACAAGGAAGAAAAAAAAATAGAAAAGAATGTTAAAAAATGCGTAACTATTAACCCCTTCCCGCCACAGGACGTAAGATTACGTTATGGCCGGTGGTATTTAAGGCAACATGATGTAACCTTACATCATGTGGATCTCGCAGGATCTGAAGAAATCAGATTCATTGCAGCCAAATTCAAACACTGAAACGAATGGGAACTTGGTCTGCAATACCAATTCTGGCCACTACAGCGAAAACAGAGCTGTCTGCTTCCTGCATAAATCAGCTTAGTGTATAGGCACCCATACCCAGCAAACAACCGATTGGCAGGGTCACAGGTGGCAGACCCCCACTGATCTATTTACTAGTGATGACTTTTCCTGCTGATAGGTCATCTATAGTTTTACATTGGACAACCCATTTAAATGGCTTGCTTTCTACATGTTTCCCCAAATACAGTATGCATTGTAAAAGTAGAAAAAGTCCCCCCAAAAAACAAACTTTTATTCTATCACATTGACCTCCAAGTAAAAAATGTAAAGACTCTTCCTGCAAAAGTGGAATTTAGAAGAGGCCACATCAAATAATCCTTCGGGTCCTCAAAGCCAAAATTGCCCTGGTCCTCAGAGGGTTAAGAGGTTATAGCTTTTCTGTCTAAACACTTTATTTCACTAAGCTTTCTGCTCTTGGAATGTACAAAATTGCTATGCATAGAAGAAGCTTGAGAAACACTTTAAAACACATTATAACTCGATGGGAACATTAAACCCCTTGAAGTTCTTCACCTCAAAGTCCATTATTTGACTTATAGAGGAAATTGAGGTTATATTGACCTTTCATTGTTCACAGATATACTATGAAGTATTTCAGTTCTTACCACAGGTCACACAATTCTAATACTGTACCTCGATAGGAATGCATTATTAATCTCCAGCCGGTCTATAGTTTCTGGCAATAGCCTTTTTTTATAATCCTGCTACTAAATTGTTGTGTAATGTATGACCTAGACGGAATTTTAAGATATAATTAAGCCCTATGGGAAAATATAAGCACTTCAACGCAGTGACCTTCAGTTTAGGCAACTTACATACTCTGTCTTTGGGTGCCCTCTGCTGGAAATTACTATGTACATCTTCTTTAAATCAACAAGGCTCTGCATCTGTTTTCCAAGAGTAACATACTGGTGTTTCCTATTATCTCCCGTCAATCACCGAAGAGAGAATCTGATGATTAAATGGCAGAATTTGGACACAGAGGCACAGAAGTTTGGAATAAGTGGGGAAATAAACCGCTTTATTGTACATTCGAAACATAAATAAATAAATAAAAGTTTAAAATCCCACAAATATATTTGATATTATGCAATGTAATAGAATATTAATTGTAACAATACTTTGACTATTATTCCTACAAGTATCTAGGCTGTAGCTACTTGACAATTTTAGTCAGGTGACTCTCAGTAGTGGCACAAATGAGGCTTTCATAGTAAGGGCTTGTCAGATGAGCGTTTTTTTTACTGCATGTATAGGCGCACTAAAAAAAGAAAAAAGAAAAAAAATTGCACATCGCGTGTAAAAAAATCGTATGACCAGGTTTGCACTCATATGTCCTATCTTTTGCAGGTGCTATTTTTTTAGCGCTTCTAAAAAACGTACATTGGAAAGAATTGGTTGGTTCTAATAGAGCCAAATTTTTAGCGTGCCTAATGGGTTGGTGGGGGTGAAGCAGGAGGAAAATATTCATTGAAGAAACTTGAGCGAGCTAATGGGAAAAGATATCTAGAAGTCTCAGATCACGCCAGGAAAACCAGATTTTGATGAACTTGTCATATGAGTTATTATGCCAACTAGATAGCTCCTCCAAATTGTAGATCATATCTACCTTGTCCTTCCATTGTGTCAGAGTGGGAGGTGCCTCGCGTTGCCAGCAAAGAGGAATCAGAGCCTTTGCAGCGTCTATTAGAAAATCTATTAATTTATCCCTAAAAGGGTGGAATGATGGGGGATGGTCTCCAGAGGAACACCATGTCGGGCGTGAGTAAAAAATCCCGGTTTTATCTTATCCAAGACCTCCCCAACACCTCTCCAGAAGGGTTTCAATTTCTCGCACGTCCACCAGATGTGGAGATATGAGCCCACGTCTCCATTGCACCTCCAGCAACTATCCTGAGGAGATAATTTGTATGCTGAGAGCCATTGCGGAGTCCTGTACCAACTGACCAGGAGTTTATAGTGAGATTCTTGTGCAAGAATGCAGGGAGATAAGCCAAGTGAGGTGTTCAGGATCACTTTTGTTTCGCTAGGGGAGAGAATTAGGTTTAATTCCTTTTCCCATGAGGTAATAAAAGTAGGTTTTGTTGGGTTATGGGGGATGATGAAGTACTGCCGTATCAGGGAAATTTTTCTCAAGCCGAGCGTAATGTGTTTTAGGGATCGTTCGAAAGATGTCAAGGGTCTAGCTGTGCCGTGATTCTTGAGAAAGTCCTCTATTGTCTTGGCGACTGAGGCAAGATTTAGGAAGGAGGGGGACCAGTTTGGTAATAATTTTTGTATGATCTCTGAGGAGGGTATATGAGCCAGCTCTTGTAGATCTCCAATTTTGAGGTCACGGAATTTCATCCAGATCGATGCAGTGCATGGATCTGGCGGTAAGTCTAGCATTTTGTGAATATTGCTTAGCGGGAAAATTGGAGATGGGTCCGGGGCTAATTCCCTTCTCACAGAGTCCCACACCTCACATGGGCCTCTCAAGAGGGGGCAGAAATCTTTTTGTCTATAGCTGTTTCTGCTCGGATACCATAGATCCTCCAGGCTCACGTCTTTAATGCGGGCCAAGGCCAATTTAGGGAGCAGGTTGTCCTTAGCCGGAAGGGCCAGGACCAGCCAGTAGCTCAAGTGCGAGGCTTTATAGTAATCGGATATATTCGGAAGTCTGATGCCACCCTCTGATTTCCTCTGTATCATTAGGCTGTATGCCAGCCTTGGCCTTTTATGCCTCCAAACATATGCCGCGAAGGCTGAACGTATAGACCTGAAGAAGCTACCTGGAAGATGTATACGGAGCATCCTGATCCTGTACAGTATTTTTGGCAAGATGTAGGATTTTAGAATGTTCCTCCTGCCGAACCAGGAAATGATTGGTAAGTCATATTCGGCTAAAAGCTTCTTGACCTGGTCCAACAGTGGAGCAAAATTTATTGCATATATGTCATTAATTCTTTTTGGTATTTTTATGCCGAGATAGTCCAGGGAGGTCTCCGACCACGCAAAGGGGGATGTTGTCCTACGTACCCCACAGCGGGAGACGGGAATGGAAATGTTGAGAACCGTAGATTTATTAAAGTTTATTTTGAAATTTGAAATCGCGCCAAATGCGTTTAGTATCTCAGCTAACCTGGCAAAGCCCTTTTCAGGATTGGTTATGAGGAAGACTATGTCATCTGCAAATGCCGCCGTGGACAAAGTATCCTCTCCTATGCTTAGGCCCTTTATGTCAGGATCTTGTCTGACTTGAATTAGGAGGGGTTCCAGAGTTAGTATGAATAGTGAGGGAGAGAGAGGGCAGCCTTGACGAGTGCCGTTCTTAATATCAAACGGGAGTGATAGTATTTCGTTGACCTTAAGTCTTGTGTGGGGACACGCATACAGAGAAAATATAGCTGATACAAATTCTTCTGGGATGTTGTAGTTAAGTAGGGTGCTTTTCATGTAACTCCAGCTAACCCTGTCGAATGCCTTTTCGGCATCTGTTCCAATAAAGACTAACGGGATGTTGTGGGTCTGTGCTTCTATTGAAGCCTATGGAAGCTGTCCGGATCCGCGGAAGACCTAAAATCAGAATATACTCACCTGCTGTGGGCCGTGCGTGTCTTCCCTTCTTCCCCGCCGGATCTTCTTTCTTCGGGCTGGCGGATGTGCCCGGCGCGTGCGCAGCACAACGCAGGCGTGCCGAGCACATCCGCCGGGCCCAAGAAAGAACATCCGGACGCGAATAAGGGAAGACATGCACGGCCCGCAGCAGGTGAGTTTATTCTAATTTCAGCCCTCATATCCGCAGGGCAGGAGGGACCCGCTACGGATTCTCCATGGAGAATCCGTAGCGGGCCTGATTTTCCCCGTGGACATGAGGCCTTAGTTTACACCTTGTTGCGTTAAGCCCCACCCACACCCCCTCCAGCCAGGATGTAAATTTACATCCTGTGGTGTTAAGAGATTAAGGGGCAGAGGATTACGCACCGCTTATGGAAGACAGGGAGTGAAGATGGATAACAGCAGCTGGAGCGCCTGCTGCAAGGCACAGAGGGGTGAAGACAGGAATCATCAAGGTTGGCAGGAGGAGGTTAGGGAAGTCAATGACCATGTCCTGATACATGACCTATGCCATACAGTGGCATCCATCAGCCATAGATAGTCATTATAAGAACAAAAAGGTATACTTCAGGCTACGTGCACATGAGCGAGCGCGATATTGGTCCGAGAAACTTGACCCCACATCGCGCTCACCAGCGTGCGTGTTTTTCTGTCAAAAATGCCTCCCATTACTTTAGCAAAGGAGTGATCCTCCAGCACAGCTTTCAATCATGTTAGAGGATCGGCAAGTGTTTCTCATTGTTTTCAATGGGAAACCTTGTATCGCACTCGCATGCACATTGCATGGCATGTGATGAGTTTTACTGTCCCATTGAAAACAATGGGGGATGCGTTCTGAGGAACGCGAAAAGATAAAGCATGCACAATTTTTTTCCCGCACTCAAAAGAATGGGGTTCATATTTGCATTTTCACAGCCGGCTGATGTACGCTATAATGGGAGGTGTAAAACCTTGTGAACGGGCGCACAAATCTAATGTTTGTGCGCCTGTTAAGACGGCATGGCCCCGGCGCATATACGCCATGGCCGCCATCCCATTACGCCTTCCCCATCCTTTTTCCTTGCCAGCTCACCTCTTCTCACCTCCCTTCTGGCTGATTGCAATGGGAAGGTGTAGGAAGGGGGTCAGCGCTTAGCTCTGACCTCATCCTGCTTCCTCCCATTTCAATCGGCCGTAGGGGAGGAGAGAAGAGGAAGGGAGTTTAGCAGCCACACTGTTAAACTCCCTCCCATCTTTCTTCTCCAGCCGTTGTCATTGGCTTCCAAAGGAGCCGGTGCAACGGCCGACGTATTCTGGCCCAAAAGATAGTTCCAGGACTATCTTTTGGGCCCTACATAAAAACGCCTGGTGCTGTATTGTCCGGCAGGGCCCTTTTACATCACGGGAATACGGCTATGTGATCTGATGCATTGGAATCCAATGCATTAGATCACAGCGTATATCGGCTGACCATGAAAACGGTGGGCCGATATACGCTCGTGGGAAAGAAGCCTCACAGTATATATTTTGTTCCACTGGCCCTTTGTATAGCAAAGTGCAGTCTTTTACACATATCTATAGAATTGAAAGATGGTATAGTGATGTAAAGCAGCCAGATGGAGGGGAAAAGGCACACTTCTGACCCCGTCTAGTGAATGGGGGCTTATGGAAAGGTTTAACTAAGTAAAAGAAGCAAGTACAACTTCACCTGCAGTATTTTCCATAGTATCAGTGCCCAGTCAACATGTGCCGAATCCCAGTCTTGTAGATGCAAGATCTTCTGTGGTCCATATAAGAGTCAAGAATAAAAGAAGACAAACTCTCAAGGCTTACGTCATCTTTTAAGTTATTTGTAGCTACCAAGTTAAAAATATTGGCTTCTCCCTCGGGCTCTTGTGAGAACTTTATCCAATGTCATATACTGAAATAAATGCAGAATTACAAGCTATGAATTGGCTTTTACTTCAACTGTATGGACCCTCCACAACGCGAACACAACCGGTTTTAGTTTCTGCTCATATCTCATGTCAAACCCAAGAAAAATAATTAAAACTGGGGTGGGTGAAATTGGCTATTACTCTAGAAATACTCATTAGTTTTATACAAATCAACATGAATGACCAATTATGAGAAAGTAATAAAAGTAACACAAAATCTATAATTACTGGGAACAGATATATATTATTTTGGCTTTACACTTATAAAAATTCTATCCTGATATCTGAGAAGAGCCAAAAATCCATTTTATTATTTACAGTCTTTCAATACTGGGGGGAGATGAAGCATGTATCACTGAGCCCGCCGGCTTGGAAGCAATTCACTTAATTGATATAGAGCCAGAAGCAAGAGCTAGATTTACTCCTGAACGCTGATTAAAACACTCTGGAGAGGAAAATTGATCCATTTTTGTAGCTGTAGTTTCTGTAGCCTTTTCACTTAAAAATATTGGATGAAGAGTATCATTCAGTTCTCGATGGCAGTTGACACAATGGATGTTAATAGGGATTCAACAATGGATTTCCTTAATAAAGTGAGTTCATACGTATTCCTGCAAAACGGGGAGGAATGAAAAGATCAGCAATCACCTGCCTCTGTGTTAAGTGAGTGAACAGTGCCTAGAATAAGACAGACACTCTTTTTCCCCCGTACATGGCAGCTCTGATGGCTCTCTAAATGAATTGTGGTAATTTGTGGGGCAGTTATTGGCCTCTATTAAGCACTTTGTCATTGCAGACATCTGTAAAGTGAAGGTCTTCAAAGTCCTTACTCTTTGGATGCATGCCCAGTTGTGCAGTTTAGGAAAAATGTAGTCTTAATCCTATAATATTGTTTGCCGGATGGAAAAGTCAAACTTTTTGCCCTTGGCAGCAGACACAGTTGTCTTTGGAAAGAAGATAATTAAACAGATTGATTATCTGCTGAATCCTGACGCAGCACATTATGGCTCACAGTAAAATGTGCTGCCATCTCTAGAAATATATGGAAGTTCCTGTAAGCTCTTATTTTGAATCATATTTGCTTTAATGGCATATGATTGTGATTGTATACAGGTGGGTGATAACAGGATCACTCATATATCTATTGTATCGGACAAAAGAGCAGAATGCATGGTAAAAAAGAGAGTATTTGCATTTTTTTTCGGTTATGAACCTATTACATGCGTACACGAATGGCCGGCCTTAGCTAGGTGTGAGCTGTGCTGTCGCACAGAGTGCCCACCATCAGCTTGTAGGGAAGGCACCAGATAGATGTAGGCGGCCCCTTAGATATGCCCAGATAGATGACCTTCTTCCATTATGTGGCATTGTCTTGTTAGGCTACATGAATCCTCCTCCTCTTGGCTTTGTCTTGTCCGTACCACTGTCAGCCCTTCAGTACCCCTCAACGTGCTACTGTCAGCCCATCAGTACCCCTCAACACAATTACTTAGTTTTGCTATTGTTTTTATGTAATGAGCTTAGTTCTGGTATTGTATCTATATACTGAGGTTCATGGTGTATTTATGTTGTGAGCTTTGTTCTAGTACAGTATTTATTCACTGAGCAGCTCTGATGTGTATAGGCTGCCATCTTGCTGTTTTCTAAAGAATTAGAATGCAGGTAAACTGTATATAGTATTTTTCTTATGGTGTTGTTGTTGGCGGTTTAGTCGTTCATAACCATTGGCGCTATTATCTGCGCTCAGATCCTTTGTTCTCCACGGGGAAACAAAACTATCAGCACTCCCCCTGGAGAACTACTGATCAGAGTGAACGATGATTTTTAGGTTGGACTGAATTTAACGATCAGCTAGCGGTGCCCGACAAGCGCGCGATGGGCGAGCGTTTAGACGCATCGATGATTGCTAAAACGATCGCCGATTAGCCATTTTTTTAGCGATCATCGGCTGGTGTAAATGGGCTTTTATTCAGGCACCATAAAACCTTTACATCTTTATCAGTGGACTATTTAAGTATTTATTGCTCTACTCATCCTGGTGTGGTATTCTTTTAAGTGCAAACTAATCACATACAGGTCTTTTCCTTGATGTACGTGAGTGAGTGCGTGCTTCGGATCTATTTCATTTGCCTGAGGAAGAATCCTGAGAGGTTTGAAAGCTCGCTATAGCATCATGTATTTTTGTTAAAAAGTGTAATATCTATAAGATCATTTGGTTTCTCTTGCTGGGAACAATCACATAAAAATCAAGTAGCATGTGATCTGGTAAATGAGAAGATCACACAGTTCTGCCCCTGTGCAGTCATTTCAGGAATCCAGCATGAGGAAGTATAAGTCCTCCTTGTATATTTCACACATCTTTTGAATCTACTTCTAGCTTTGGCTCTAAAACTACATTAAAAAATTGCCACAAAATCCTGTTTGTGAAAGTTCTCTTAGACTGGACTTGCACGAGCGTATATACACGTGCAGCATGCAGCAAGTACATAACGACATTGTATACTGGCAGCATGCCACCCATCACTGTGTATGCGCTCATAATATGCGCCAAGATAGCACATACGATTTTTAGTTTGAGCGATAACATAGCTGCCTATGGGAGATAAAGAAGACCAAGGAAAGGGCATCAGGCAGCACAACAATCAAATAGAAATAATTTATTCATCGAAAAATAGGCAATTGATACAAATTGGCAACGTTTCAGCTCCAACAAGGAGCTTTTATCAAGCCTCTCTACACATCTTTACTCCCATGTGTATGGAGGCTTGATAAAAGCTCCTGATTGGGGCTGAAACGTTGCCAATTTGTATCAATTGCCTATCTTTGCAGGGATAAATTATTTCTATTTGATTGTTGTGCTGCCTGACGCCCTTTCCTTGGTCTTCTTGATTGCTTGGGACGTGGATCCGGTCCCTTGTCAGGCGTGCACATACATTTACCATTATAGACTCCAGCCGTGTGTTGTTTTGGCTTCACCATTGAGTTCTGCTGACAATTCTTTACTTTTGCCTATGTGAGATTGCTGCGGCAGATTCCGCTCTCAAAATACACGCACGGAGAACACAATACCGACACGTTCATGTGAGCCCGGCCTTACGGACGTCTTTATGATGCCATGTGAATTGTGTTGGGAAGACATATACGTGTAATCACGTTTATTAACATTTCAAAGAAAAGAACACAGTGACAAATAATCCGGCATTAAAATAATCAGTATAAAGGAGAAACCAGGTTACAGATAATAACAAATAACACTGAGGGAATCCGGGCATGGTGCAAATGATCACAAGCATGGGGCCCGTAAAAATACAGCAAAACCATAGTCAAGCCCACAAGTACTCTCTGACTGCGGCTCGAGTTGTGGTCCCCCGACACTGGAGATCAGTGGAGGCCTCTTTCATGATGGAGTGGTCTCAAGAGCTAAATGACTTTATGCATATGGAGGAGCTCCTGGCTGAGAGCAGGGACTCCCAAGAGCGTTGTGCATCTACTTGGACAGCTTGGATTTTATTCCTCTGATGCTTTTCCGAGAAGATACAGTACATGCGTTATATATGTGAAACAAACATGTGAATATACTGATTGCTGAACGAAAGGTGCACACGTGTGCATAGAACCTTAGATACAGTATAAACGCAGCCAAGGTTTAATGCTCAGTAGTTAGAAGTGACGTTAAAGTCATTTTTAGAGGAAATTACAGTGGAATGACTTCGGAGTAATGGGCCTGTTATCTGTCAAAAATATCAATAAAAGAGGTTAAGTGGAAAGCAAAGCTGAAGTTAGAGTTACGTTACTTAATTCAGTTATTTTTATGTCGTCTTTTCGCTTTTATGGTCATAATACTTAACAAAAGCTGAAAGCGACCGTCAAACATTTCTTAACAAGATTTTGCAATTACTTTTTTCAAGCTCTACAAATAATTAAATAACATTATAAAAGGCCCTAAAATATATTAATATTTAATACTCGATTCCATCTTTAAATTCCCTCTTTTCGAGTAAAATTAAACAAGACAGGTTAATGACAACATGAAATATGTAGCAAATAATTGAGACTGAGATATGCACTCCCTTTGCAAGTTGCAAGAAAACCCTGAAGAGTCCCATAGGAAATCTGCGCACAGCTTAATTTAAAGAATAAAAGGATTTTTGTCTTATTCTTTTGTTCTGAATATTACAGTTTCAAAAAGAAATGCCGTAAAAACTAAAAAAACGATAATGGCAGTAATATAACTTTGAGAAGAGCAAATTACTAAAACAACATTTAGATAACCTTTTTAAGAATCAATGTCATCCTTTAAAGAATACAAAAGAGCTACATTAAAATGAAACAATATGCAAAATCAAGTATTTTAACTCCAATTTAGAGTCGAGCACATGCGAGTGACAGCTTGTTTTAAAATACTATACACATAATGAAATTTATGCCTGCAATTATTGCCTTGCAACAAAGATCCATGCTAATTAGACTCCGACTTCAACAGTTGCATCTGAAAAACATCAATGTTTAACCCATTTAACCCCTTAACGACTGCCCCATCGGGATTCTACGTCCTGGTCTGCTGGGCTTTATTCCTAGAGGACGTAGTTTTATGCATCCTCTAGGAATGACAGCCCTGCAGGCTCAGGACGTGATAGCTCCATGCTGCCGGTTACCGGAGGTAGCCGACAGCATGGAGCTGTCATCCCGGGCCGCAGGACCCCCACCCCCGGTAACGCGATCGCCGGTATTAAAGTCAATGCAGAGTTAAAAACAATTAAAGTTTCAGCTCCCCTTACGGATCGGATCCGTAAGGGGAGCTGAGAGTACTCACCCCCGGTCCGCCGCAGCGTCCGGATCCTTCCTGACTCCGGCGTCTGCGCATGCGCGCCAGACAAATTTTGTCAACGCGCATGCGCAGAGAGCCGGGAGGCCCGGGAAATTGAAAAACTCCCTGCTCCTGGCTAGAATGAATAGCCGAGAGCAGGGAGCTGTCACCGGGAGCCGCTGTATGCGGTTCCCGGTCACATGATCGCTGCTATCCAATGGATAGCAGCGATCATGCAAAAGTTAAAAAAAAGTTTAAAAAGTGTAAAAAAAAAAAAAAAAAAAAAAGATAAAAAGTTTGTTTCATCTCCCCTCATGGATCATTATCCATGAGGGGAGATGAAATTAGGTACCTTAAGCCCCCAGATGATTTATCCGCGGACTTTGCCCGGCTTATGCGCACGCGTCCGTCGCCAAAATGGCGGACGCAGGCGCAAAAGCCGCAGGTTGGTGCGGTAATTTAAAATCTCCCCGCACCTCGCTACTAAATGTAGCCAAGAGCCTGGAGATTTCATGGGCGGCCACGGTACGCGTTTGCCAGTCACGTGATTGCCGTTATCCAATGGATAACGGCGATCACGTAAAAGTTAAAAAAAGCTCAATTTTCACCTCCCATCGCGGATCGGATCCGTGAGGGGAGGTGAAATTACTTAAATAAGGCCAGCAGCGAGGTTCCCTGATGGGATCCTTATCCGCGGACCTTCCCCCAGTTTTGGCGCATGCACCCATTGCCAAAATGGCGGACGCAAGCGCAGAAGCTGGGGAGGGCAAGAGAAAATTTTAAATCTCCTTGCTCCTGGCTACTAAAGGTAGCCAAGAGCTTAGAGATGTCACGGGGGGCCGCGGTGAGCGGTCTTCGGTCACGTGATCGCCATTATCCAATGGATAATGGCGGTCACGTAAAAGTCAAAAGACAGTTAAAGTTTGACGCTCCGTTCAGTTTGGGCCCCGTTGTGCATCCAGACAGAAGATTAGGGCCACAATGCATATGTTTCTGAACACGGGACAAATGGGGGTATATATTTTGGGGTGAACGTCTTCATTCCTATGTATGCTGTACAAAAAAAAAACTTTTTAAAATTACATAATTGCCAAAAAAAACAAAAGTCGTAATTTTTTCCTTCTGCTTTGCTTCAATTCATTTAAAAAAACTGTGGGGTCAAAATACGCAGTACACCGCTAGATGAATGCGTTAAGGGGTCTAGTTTTTAAAATGGGGTCATTTGTGGGGGGTTCTCTGTCGTTTTGGTCGCTCATGGGTTCTATAAGTGGGCAATGGGGCCTGAAACACCTTCAAGCAAAATGTCTGTTCTGAAAACCACCCGCTGCTCCTTCCAGTTTGGGCCCCGTTGTGCATACGGACAGAGGATTAGGGCCACAATGGGTATGTTTCTGAACACGGGACAAACGGGGGTATTCATTTTTGGGTGAAAGCCTCTATTTATATGTCTGCTGTCCAAAAAAAAATGTATTTAAAATCACATAATTGATAGAAAAAAAAAAAAATCGTAATTTTTTCCTTCTGCTTTGCTTCATTCAAACACTGTTGGGTCAAAATATGCAGTACACCCCCCTAGATTAATGCGCTAAGAAGTCTAGTTTCCAAAATGAGGTCATTTGTGGGGGTTCTCTATCGTTTTGGCCGCTCGAGGGGTCTACAAGTGACCAATGGGGCCTAAAACGCCTTCAAGCAAAATGTCTGTTCTGAAAGCCACCGGCTGCTCCTTTCGGTTTTGGCCCCGTTGTACATACGGACAGAAGATTAGGGCCACAATGGGTATGTTTCTGAACACGGGACAAACGGGGGTATGCATTTTGAGGTGTAAATCCTCGTTTTCATGTGCACTATAGAAAAAATTCTGTGTTAAAAATTACGTATTTGCAAAAATATGAAATTTTATTTTTTTTTACTCTAAATTGCATTAATTCCTGAAAAGAAACTGTGGGGTCAAAATACTCCTGACCCCCCCTCAGTGAATACACTAAGGGGTGTAGTTTTTAAAATGGGGTCATTTGTGGGGTTATCTATAATTCTGACACCTATGAGCCTTTACAATCTTGGCTTGGTGCCGGAAAATAAAGCGTTCCTCAAAATGTTGATAAGTAATGTTAAATTTGTACGTCTCCTAAATGGTTAAAAAAAAAACGAAAGTTTTTCAAACGTGCATCCAGAATAAAGTGAACAGATGGAAATAAATATGTGCAAACATACTGTACAAATTTTTGCTCAGATATGAGATATTACAGTTGATAACGTGAAAAAATGACAATTTTCTCAAAATTTTCCCATTTTTGGGGTTTTTAATAAATATACACAAATTCTATGGGTCTATTTTTACCAACTAAATGAAGTACAACATGTGGCGAAAAAAACAATGTCAGAATCACTTGGATATATAAAGCCTTCACGGAGTTATTATATGTTAAGTGACAGGTCAGATTTCCAAAATTTGGCTCCGTCACTAAGGCGCAAACAGGCGTCGTCACTAAGGGGTTAAAGACGTGGCTTAAGGCCCTTTTCCACACAACGATTATCGCACAAAATTCGTTCAAACGGCCAAAAGTGAGCGATAATCGTTACGTGCAAACGTGGGCAGGAGTACACTATTTATTCACTTGTTGTTTGCTGCTGGTTTTTAGCCTGCATAAAAACCATTTTTCGGACACTCAAAATACATTTCATAGGAATTCCAGTCTTTTGAGCGGCTTGCTGACTTAAGAAGGAAGTGGTTGTTTGCCTTGCATACACAATGAGACTCATGTCTGCAGAAGGCAATGAAATCTGCCAGATTACCCTTGCATAAACACACACCCACCTGAGCAAACAACTGAGTTTACTTTAGCTAATGGAGGAAAATGGAGATGTATAAAAGCCATTACCTGTACTTGTAATTTTATGCAAAAATGTCGTCAGTTCGTTCAGTCATGCAGCCGTTTTAGCAATAAACATTACGTGTAAATTGTCCTTTAGTTTACTACTGAAAGGGGTGTCCATCTCTGATTAACAGGTCTTTAAAATGATGAAAAAACCAGCAGAGCTTAGCTTAACTACATTGTCTCTGTAACTCCCATAGAAGTCAATATGAGCTATATATCAAGCTGTGTTGTTTCCACAGCTCCTGAGTTACAGAAACAAGGCACATTACTGTGCTGTGTGTTTTGCTTAACTTCCATTGACTTCTATGGGATTTACAGAAACACTGTAGCTCAGCCAAGCTTGGCTGTCTCCATCATCCCCAAGGTTCTCCCCCCAGGGTTATCCTAAGCCATCAAATTTAGGATGGCCAGGGGCATTAACTTAAAGGGAGTTGTCTGAGTGATTTGTCTTTTTTTCTTCCAAAAACAGGTTCCCTATGCAACTACATAACAAACGGGCATATACAACCTTTTTTTCGACTCCTGAACACCTCGTTCAAAAAATTTGATCTCACGGCACCAATGCCCCCCAAAACACCTCTTCCTCTCTCTTTCCTTCCTACAGTACCCCTGCTAATTTCTCATGGCACACCAGTGTGCTGCGGAACCCTGGATGGAAATCACTGCCTCAGGTTGATGGTTGAATAACAGTTGAACAATTGCCTTGTGAAAGACTATTCCACAGATGTACCCATACACATTTTCATGCATATTAACAAAAAAAGGCAGCCATACACATTCAAGATCTGTCAGACGAACTGATTATTCATCTAACAGCTATTTCCACTGGCTCCCTCATACACATGAACGTACAGCCGAGCCAAATATTTGTTTTTTTTAGAAAGGTAAGCTGTAGCTGGATAGTTCTGCCACTAGTTTATCTCCTAGGAAACAAAAGGATCAGTTGTTGAAATCCATCATTCCACTCCCTTTTTTCACCAACATCATCAGTTTGGGGAAAGCTGAACTGCCCCCATATACATTAGAGAGTTGTCCAAACCAGTTATTATTGGCAGGTTCAGATTACTAAAGTCCAATGTGTATGGGGGCCTTTACAGCTGTACAAACTCAACAAATATGTTAAATGACAAAAGTTGATGGACAAATGACCTCCTATGAACATTCTTTCAAAGAAAGATTTTTTTGCGGTGTTTATGGGATTGCCGCCTTGCTGATAAGTCTGGTGCTGGTTTTGTAGATGTTTCTACATCTTCTAGCTCAGTGGGTGTAGTATTTGGTGTGACATGCTTAGTCGCACCTGTGGGTGATTACTAGGGCTATTTAGCCTTGCCTGAGCTGAACTGCAGTTGATTTTTTAGTCTCTCCTTGACAGGACTAGCAGTCAGAATCTTACTACTATATTGTTCAGTAACTTGTTGCCTCTCAAGCCAACTACTGTACTTGTTTGCGTAGTAGTTTTGGTTTTATGGTTTTGTTTCCGTTCCCAACGTAGGGTCAACTAGGGGCCAAGGCACGCAGTCATGGCTGTCCTTATCGGGGCAATCACCCTGCTTTCAGGCAGATTCCTTCCCAGTGTTTGGTTGTATAGGGACAAGGTTTCCCATATTTTGGTTCCATTCTTGTTTTGTCTTAATTTATTTGCATTTGTAGTAGATCTGCAAGTTACAGATCCAGTGCGTCCAGGATACAGGATGTTGTTATGAGCTTTTGAACTTCTCAGGATTCTTCATGAGGCGTAATGAAATTATGCCTGAGGAAGAATCTGGAGAGGTTTGAAAGCTGACAATAACATCATGTATTTTTGTTAGCCATTAAAAGGTATATCTACAAGATGACTTGGTTTCTCTTGCTGGGAGCAATTACATTTTGCTTTACTGGCTAACACGGTACCAAACCTTTTTTAATAGAAACCTTTTATAATATAGAGTGAAATCTTAAGTTATTTCAACTATACAGTAATGACAGACTATCAGGTTAATCATGTTAAATCAATAAAGAAAATTGATTGGGTGCTCGCAGGGGAAGATGCAAATATGTGTTTGATAGAAAGCACTTACGGTGTAGGAGGTCACACCTCCGGAGACCTCCCAAGAGAATCTCCAAGAAGAGTACTTGTCCTAAAGGTTCAATAAAAATGTAATATTCCAAACGACAATGGTTAAGAAATGGTTAAACTTTGCAAGGCATTTCGGAGCTTCTGCCACTTCTTTGTCAAGCAGTTCCTAAAGGTTTTCTGTTCCTGTGTTAATCATGTTACCACCTACTTATATGTAAAAAAGGAAGATGGAACAAGTCCTTTGCAGCGCCACCTCTTTGATGGCAGATTAGGAGAAATGATACCCCTCTCGACCCACCTATTTGTATGACATGGTTTTTGTATGCTTTGTTTATGTACATATAGAGACCAGATTTTCTGCACAGAAGGTTAATATGAAGTCTTCGATTCAATTTTTATTGGAAAAAATGTGATTTTGGTTCTCACCCCCTTTTTTGTAGTCTGCCAATAAATGTTACTATGAGCAGCATCACTGCAATAATACAAACTCACTGTTAGAAGTGCAATGTGAAAAATGGTGAAGGATACTTGTAAGAGGAAGCTTAAAAGGATTCTACATCTGTTCTGAAGAGATTGCTATTAGAGTAATACTCTACAAGAGATAAGATGTTATTGGAACTGGAGTTATTTGATGTAACGTACAGATCATAGGCGCAGTCATTTTTCTGGACATCATCTTTAAAAGGGGTTTTTTGAGTGTTTTTTTTTTTTTTTTGTAAAACCCTGTTCCCAATGCAGTAAAATAACAGGCATGTGCTCACCACTCACTGCTGTGTCCCATGCCTTCGCTCCGGGTCTCTCCTGTGATGTCAGGTTTACAGGCTGCCACAGCTTGTTTGTGGAATGTTATAGGTGCTGCAGCCAATAGAAGAGCTCAGTGCTCAAGCGCGGAGCTCTGTCATTGGCTGCAGCGCCTGTGCCATCATGCTAACCAAACAGGACTGCCGCCTGTAAACAAATATAAGAGCAGAGGTCAGATCAGTTCTGCATGACAGAGCAGGTAGAGGTGAGTTTATGCATCTTAGTTATTTTACTGCATGGGGAACGGGGTTTTATAGAGAACATACAACTCGGATGACCCCTTTAATTCCAATCAATAGCTTTAGATTTATTTGCTCAAAAGACCTGAAGAAGGCTGTGTAAACACCACAATAAGACCTTATTTACAAGACTATATTTATGGAGGTATTTAGCCGCGGTTAAAAAAAAAAAAAAAAAAAAAAAAAAAAAAAAAAAAATCGCCCAAAAATTGCGAGCACCTGAAGCATTGGATCCCAATCTATTCATTCAGATGAATGATTTTGGGCGCATAAAAAAATAAACCGCCAGGAAAAATAGCACATACGCAACGGTTTTCGATCGCCAATTTTATATGCCATGTCAAAAGATAGGTCTTGACCTATCTTTTGCCAAGATATGCAGGAATTTCCCATAGACCTCAATGGAAAAAAGGGAGAGGAGGGAGTTACCCGGCTTACAACTCTGAGAAAAGAACACTGACCAGATTTAACTATTAAACCATTAAACAATTAAACGAATTAACCATCATTCGTCATTTCCACACTTCTGCATGTTTTTTTGCTGATACGCAGCAGCGGCCCATTGGAATGGCGGAAAATATGCGTTTAAGGTTCGGGACTCGATTGTGGCAATTATTCATTCATGCGACTTTACGGCACGTATGTGCAAACGTAGAAACACATATGGTCTGCATTCAACTGCACAGCAAACGCATATACTCTGGGTTTAGTGCTCTGTTTAAATAGCAGCCTATACGTGTGTACTAGAATTTCATAAAATCTTATAGCCATCTCTTGGCAGTTTATTTTAATATGCAGCACGCTTTAATTACATGCATCCTTACATAATCAGACCATTATTCTGGGACTTAGTGATAGATTAAAATCTGGATGTAAATTAATGCCTAGCTATCCCTTGGGTACCTCAGATCAAACTAGGTTGTGAGTGTACTGTAATTAGCTTTGGACTACAGAATTCAAATGAACATATGATGGTGGAATGGGTTTTTACATATTTTTTTTTTATTTCAAGATTATAATATTATTGCATTTTCAATAGTTAGAAGGAAACTAATAAAAGAGCAAGTATGGGGAAGTGACAGAAAGACTAAGGTTTTAACACTCAATAGCGGCATACTACACCAGCAGCCAAGTACAAGAAAAGCAGTATCTTAAAACAGGTTGTCTCATCTTGCCAAAAAAAACTTTTTAATTTGCAGCCGACTTGGGTATCAACTGATCCTTATGGGTCCTGGGTCAGATAATCCTGGAAATAAGCAGTCTTTCCTTTTGTGGTTTGATGGCCCTGGACTGTGAACAAACCTCTATCAATGACATCCATATGCCTTAATAGGAGATATGGAAAGGAATAGTCTTCATGAGACAACGTGGTAGATTTACTAATGATAGATGAACCGGAAAAGAGGAGAAGGCATTTCTTTTGTGAAAATATTCTGATTATTACATATTTTGCAACATGTCAATTTAACAGTACCTCTCGAGTACTTCAAATTGCGCACAGCAAGCTCATACATACACCAACATGCTAAAAGTCATAGGAGAACAGTATGTAAATTGATTATGAAGTGGCGTTACCTCAGGTGATGGTTTGGGAATGACCACATCTCTATAGGTTGTGAGGTTATCATCTTGAGAAAATTAAGGACGGCGCTCCAAATAACAAAGTGAAGTAAATCTACAAATAAGGTGCCACTGGTGTTTTTTAGAAGTCCAGTTTGCAATTTTCTGTATTCTGTTCAAGTTCCTGAGTTCTTGTGTGAACTGGACTTAACAGAAGGCAACCATAATGCTGATGTGGCACTCAGTGAAAATGAGTTTGACATCCCTGATCTATGAGAAAATATCAAATATATAAATAGTAATAGAGTATAATATGACAAGAGACAAAACAAGTCAAACAGGCAAGTATCTCACTGAAAATTATAAAATTTAGTTTGCAATACAGGATCTAATATTAAAATCTATATTGTGACAATTTGGAGATATAGTAGATCTAGAAAGTAGATCTAGAAATTAAATACACTATCTTCTTTTAAGTCTTATCTCATTTTCATCACCTCTCCTGCATGGGATATGATGGACAATTGCAAATTTTAACTAATCAACCCGTTGTATATATTTACAGAAATGTTTCAGTACTCGTAGAGCTATTTTATTGGTACATATCATAGACCTGAGGTTATTAAGTCTAACACGATATTTAATTTAGTTTCACAAACGTCTTGCAAAACTAAATTAAAAAAAAAAAAAAAACACAAGGAGATTATAATTTTTTTTAATCAATCACAGATAAAGGGGAAAAATACAAAAATCACAGAAAAGTATAGCCATATTCACTTGCCAAAATAGTAGTAGGACACAAAAAGGGAGGCAGATAAATACCCTCCAACTAAATGCAGAAATGCTAAATGGAGGAGCTTAAAAAACTGCAAGATACTAATAAATGACTGCTCACATGATGTAGCATCTTACTGACACTAGATAGGAACCACAGGTGTAATAGCCGAACAGGACTGGAGGGTAGATAGGAGGAAGCTGAAGTCATTATTGGGTGGTCACATCTGCAGTACAAAGGATGAGGCAGGAAGCATAGTCATGTGGAAGCCAGGAGTCGTTATCGGGTGGTCATGTTTGCAGTACAAAGGATGAGACGGGAAGCGTAGTCAGGTGGAAGCTAGGAGTAGTTATCGGATAGTCTTTGCAGTAATAACGGAGGAGCAGGTAATGTGGAGCTTGACCAAAAGGTGCTTTAAAGCAGAATAATCATGCACTGAGGGAGTTGCAAGCCCAGTATTTTAAAGGAGATGCAATCAAGGCAAGAGACGGGGTCAGGATCAGGAGCTAGATAGCCTTGTTTTTTGATCCCAGTTAAGAGTTATGCATGGAAAGTGTTCACAGGCTGGATGGCTCAATAAGAATGGCCAGTACTTGCAGTATGAGAGGTTTCTGGCTTGAGTCCTGACAGTAGCCTCCCTCTTCCAGGATAGCTTCCGGGCAGCCCAGAATTGCTGCGTAAGGTTATATCCTGCAGTGTCAGGGTATGTATGAATGGCAATCACACGTCAATCTTGCTCCATACAACGCAGGCGTTGACCATTTCTTACAGCCGACACCCGCCAGCAACAGCTCTGATAAGCCATGCGGCTCATCGGAGCTGTTAACCCTTTAAATGCCACAGACCTAGCAGGGAGCCGTGCAGGTGTCATGAGGACTTAATGCCAGAAACATAGGAGGTAAAAACATGTGTAGGTGGTCACTAAGGGGTTAAATGCTTTCCCTTTAATTTAGGGATTGTTAACAATTGTGCTTTGAGAATCTCATTTTGCATTCAAATCTGTCTTTCTGAAGTCCAACTTCAAACTTTGAGTCTTTTCCGGTATCTTCCCCTTGCTATTCAAAATTCCATGATGGCATGAGCACTGCCTTCTAAGACACCTCCTCCCTTTTACTAAGTCAGTTTCTTATAAATAGGGTGTAGCCTTCAAACCTTGTATTCAAGTCAAGTGGATCATCCTACAAGGTTTCTGTGATGCCAATCCATCACATGTCTCTTTCTGTATTATGAACTCCAATTCTCCTTGTTTCCCCATGCTCTGTGCATTTGCGTAGAAACATTTCAGTTTGTGATCGGTGTCTCTTGCTCTTCTACTTTGCTTTTGAATTTCTTTGTTCTTTTTTTCCCACTTCTAATAGCAAGGTTCTCAATTGTATTCATTAGTTGTAAATCTTTGCCTGGCCTTCCACTTCCCTTATTGTTCTACTTTAAAGCTTCCCTGATGAGTGTAGCAAGGGGTCTGCCAAAGAAATGCTTTCCTGTCTTCTCTGCTACATACATTCTTCATCCCATACAACAGGGATTACAACCAGCACAGTAGAGTCCTTTACACGCTGATAACCCCTGGTCATGTGACCACGGACTCCACCCACACAAGTGACTGATCACATGATGGTGGCATCACAGGTCCTATAAGCACACAGCTGCTGTCCATGTAGGTGGTCATTAGTATTCCATAGCAACTGAGGCCATGGGGTTTGTAAGGAATGTGGTCCGCCAGTAATCTGCACAGTGATGAAGGACCTGTGATGTCACCATCATGGAATCAGGGATGGAGCATGTAACTCCCTCATTCACAGACAGGTGGTCGTTAGTATCTGCACAGAGATGAATGACCTGCGATTACATCACTGTGATGTGCTCAGAGGCAGATCATGTAACTCACTCACGGCCGTACAGGTGGTCACTAAAATTTTGACATAGGCTTGCATTTCTGGCAGGTGAAGTTTAGCTTCTTGTCTAGTAGGTCTATAAACTTATAGCATACATTGTAGTTCAGCATAGTGCTACACTCCTCTTCCATGTTGTCAACTTCCAAACTTCTTAAAGTCAAGAATTCTTATAAGGACCTATAAGATGTTACTAAGTGTGAAACTTTGCAGTCTGGTGATGTCCTCCGAGCAGCTAGACCCAGCAATCATCTCACTTACAGCCACCCTTCCCAGAATGCACTGAGAATAAGCAAATTATCTTCCCTGAGCTCCAATCTCTGGTCTGTTGCGATGATTATGACTGTATAGCCCCTGCTGTGCAATCATAGTGCTCCAGCCATGACAGTATATGAACATTTTTTAACTGACAAATACTAAGTCACATTTATAGAACTTATAGGTGACCATAGCAGATCAGAACTTTTAAGAACTCGTGGCAAAGATGACATCCTATGCGACTAACATATTTAACCCTTAAATGCATGGTATAGCATATATGATATATTTGGTTTTCTCCCCATTTGTTAGCACCAAATTCACATATAGTTGACATTTCTATTTGTGTCACATCTGATACATACGCAAGCTAGACCATAGTAGACAAATTATTACCAGGCAGCAGTATTTGGCAGAGCCATTTAGAGTTGTTTGTCATAATGGCAACTGTAGTGGCAAGTGTGTATGTTCAGTCATCTTTCACTTTTCGTATATGGAGTACCACTGAATTCTGAAGGCCAATGTTACATGATTAGGTTATCATTTTTTCTCCAGTTCATATGCATTAGTAAAAAAAACCAAAATTTGCAATAGTGGTAACAGGATTATGCAAATATCAGAGTCTGAAATTTTTGAGAATTCTGAAGGTGCCGAATGGATCCACAACACAGTGATTTCAATCCTGATTTTGGCCCAAACCGAGCCCCTATTCTGTCAGAAGATAGTGAGGAATCAGGTGAGGAGATTGAAGATGTCAAACTGCATACAATCTGCTGACAGACATTCATGTAGAACAGATGTTCATATAGACTGGCCATTTGAACTGCTTAATGGCAAAATCCTGAATGTAAAAAAAGGTTCTCATATGTGCAATGTGAGAAGTGTGCCGCTGAAATTGGTTTTGAAAGAATTCTTTGTTGAAACCTTTCACACTGCCATGAGTAGTGGAGTGGGTATGTAACATATAAGCTACAAATCTTTTGGATACCACAATCCAAAATCTGGTTCTCCTGCCCATGACATCTTTTATATATTTGTCAATGTCTGTTTGAGTATTACACACAAACTGCATGACCGATTGACATGAAACTTTGCACATACGGTGGTATAATCTCAACCCAGAGAAGGTTATAGGCTTTAAAAAAAAATTTTAATGCAGCAACCCCCAAATTTGCTTTCACCATTGGATTCTACATACTATATTTAGTATTCCTGGTTATTTCCAGAATGTAATTCCTACTAGAAGAGTTATACTGAGGGTTGAAAATTTGTGTTTGAGGATTGCTTTTTAGCCATAGTCTAACCCTGGTGGAGCCACCAATCATTGGCCCATTTTGTCCCTCCTAATTCCGCCTTAGATGTTCGTGTGGATAACAGTTTGCAAAGAAGTTATGTACCCAGACAGGAAAACTGTGCAACAGTAAATCAACAAACAGTAAAAAACTGTTTTTAGTGCCCATAGCAACCAGTCACAAAGCAGCTTTTATTTTACCTCAGCACTAAGAGGATTAAATACTGTTGCCCATAGCAACCAATCACAGAGCAGCTTTTATTATATTTCAGCAAAGCTTTTATTTTACCTCAGCAGTATAACAACCAATGACGGTGCAGCTTTCATTTTACCTCAGCAGTATTATTAACCTTGATGATCCCTGCTTTTCCCACGGTCAGTTGTACGTGACGTTTTCAAGAGATAGGAATGGAAAAAAATCTTTTTGCTTACACTTCTGATGGAAAAAAACTGAAACATTGAGTATCAAAAGGCTTTGCAGTAAAAGTTATATAATAAAAATGATAAATGCAAGGATCATTGCATTTGTCTATTTTACATTAATGCATTCTTCCTTCGATGTATTTATGCATACATCCTGATTTCATCTTTTCTACTTAAAATGTCACGTTTTGTATTGCACGCATTCTTTATCAAGTATCTGGACTAGTAACCTTATATTTATCAATGTTGAACTTTGCCATTTTTCTACCCAAGCCCAAGTTTATCAAGGTCCACTTGCTGCCGTACATTATCTTCCGCTGTATTATCTTGTATAATTGTGTATCATCTGCAAATATGATATTTTACTGTGCAGCCCCTCTATCAGCTCATTAGTATATTGAACAGAATGGAGCCTAATACTGAGCCCTGTGGCACCCCACTAGCAATGGTGGTCCAATCAGAGTACAAACCATTTATTACCACCCTCTGCTTTTCATCTCCGATCCAGCTCTTTACTCAGCTGCACACATTTTCGCCCAGACCGAGCTGCCTCATTTTATATATTAACCCATTATGGGGCACGGTGTCAAATGCTTTAGAAAAGTTCAGGTATACGAGATCCAATAGACTCTCCCGGCCCAGCCTAGAACTTACTTCATTGCAGAAGCTGATCAAGTTGGTTTGGCGTGATCAATCCCTCAAGAACCCATGCTGATGAGGAGTTATACTGTTATTTTCCTTTAAGTATTCTGAGGATGGCATCTCTCAGAAACCCCTTGAATACTTTTCCAATTATCGAAGTGAGACTTACCGGCCTGTAGTTACCAGGTTCTCTTCTGACCCATTTTTGTTTATTTAAACCACATTGGCAATGCACCAATCCAGTGGTACAACCCCAGTCTCAATAGAGTCCTTAAATATAAGAAATACTGGTCTGTCGATCACGCTACTTAGTTCCCTTAGAATCATTGGGTGTATTCTATCTGGGCCCAGTGATTTATTAATTTAAAACTTTTTTAGCCAGCTCTGCACTTCCTCCTGCATTAGGGCAGATAATATTTATGGAATGGGGCTGGGGGGGGTCATTTTATCCTAAAAGATTCCTCCCCCCCATATTGTCTATGGTTTTCCTGCATTATTTGTTAAAGGGCCAATGCTTTCAGTACAAATCTTTTTACTGATTATGATTGAAAAAGTTTGGGGTTATTTATGCTCTCTTTGGCAATCAGTTATTCTGCCTCCTCCTCAGCCGTTTTTAGCTTTTCCTTACATATTTTGTTTTTTTCCCCCATTTATCTTTTCAGGGCTTTTTCACTGCCTTCTTTTTTTTAGTAATTTAAGCACTTTCTTTTTTTACTTCTTGCCCCCTTATAGTCTTGTTGAGCCCTATTGGGGCAAAGCATGCAGGTGATTCTTTTTAATTGACCATTGGTCTCTAAAGAAAAATCATAGCATGTCCTATTGTGGTCCACTTCATGGAAAAGAATAGGACAGGTGTCAGGACTCGAGCCTGGGACCTCTTGTGCTCTGGGCATCAGCTCTCTTCTCTGAGCTGTCCAGGTTTTAGAAAGTTCCTTGCTGAAACCCAACCTTGTTCTATGCTTCCTTGCTCTTGCCAAGTCCACTTCCTGTTCTGACTCCCCCGGCTAATAATTAGGACTTTCAATAAAAGCCTGACCCTTCGACTGCACCAGCACATGATTATATAGGCTCCACCACCTTGATCAAGCTCCTCTTTCTCCTTGGTGATTGCACAGAAACCTCCTACTGCTGACCTCTGGCTTTCATTTGACTATGCTTCCGTCTGATCCCATTGTACTGCATACTGATACCTTCTGCTGCTGACTTCTGGCTTCCATTTGACTACGCTTCCATCTCATCCCATTGGACTGCATACCATGACGTCTCGAAAATGAATCCTGGCTAACTTGCCTAGTCTCCAGGGACCAGCATGACTTCTAAACTCTAGGAATTTTGTGCCTCCTACTAAGGAAAGGTTAGTGGTATGCAACGAGAGATCGAGGGATACAGAGGCAACTCTTGGAAATATCTGACATGGAGTTACATGTCCACATGCTGCTGCCAGAGAAGCTTGCAAGTGACAGTTCCCAATACCAGGGTTTCTTAAATCAATGCTGGATTTATTTTCAAATGCAGCTGAACTTATTTACCAGTGACTGGAAAAAGGTATTCTTCATTAACCTCCTCACTGACAAGGCACTTACCTGGACTTCACCATACGTAGAGACCAACAGTAATCTCAACAGCCTCAATGCCTTCCCACTTGCTACAGGCCAAATCTTTAATTATTCGAATCGCTGTGCCACAGCTGAAGAGAAGTTGCATAGCCGACAAAAAGAGAGACGTTCTGTTGCAGAATATACAGAATTTTGTCATTGGGTGAATGATACCATATGGAATCCTGCTGCACAACAGAGCCAATTTCACCGGGAATTATCTGTGTGTGTAAAATACACACTTGCCAGAAGGGAGATTCCAGATAACCTGGAAGACTTCATCCAGTTATGCATACGGATTCACCAGAGACTTTCCGAGCGGCAAAGGGAGAGACTGTGGGGTTCGGGCACCAACACCCTGTACCCCTGCAGTCAACCCACATTTAATCCCCACCCAAGGACTGAAGCCACTTTTGAACCCATGCAAGTTGAAGCCATCCGCAGACCTGTTTTTACCACTGAAAAAGACGACTGCCCGGTTAAAAATCAGTGCCTTTATTGTGGGAGCTCAGGGCATTATGCCCTAAACTGTTCAAACAAGCTCCAAAGAACTCTCGCCTTAGCTCATGTCAAGCCCATGGCCAATCCAGCCATAGTAAAAGAAGGGGATGCCACCCAACACACCTTTGCACCAATAGTTCAGGACGGTGTGGAAACCCTTCCCCCGTGCCACAATGTTGTCCTTCAAATTGAGATTGTAACAGGCAATCAAAAAATACAGTGCTTAGCGATATTGGATTTGGGAGTGGGGGGGGGGGTGGACTTTATGGACTTAACATTCGTTTGTGACAAGGACATTGCAACCAGACTCCGGTCCATACTGATAGATATGGAAACCGTTAATGGGTCACCCTTGTCTTCAGGTCCTGTCACACAGGAGACAGTTGAACTGGAGCTCCACATGAACCCTGACCACCAAGAAACTATCAGCTTCCAGTTCATCTCATCCACCAAGTTGCCAGCGATTCTCAGGATCCCCTGGTTTTCTACCCATAATCCTGCTATCAACTGGGAGACCAGGACCATTGCCTTCCCCTCAGAATACTGTAAGGAAAACTGCCATATGGCACCTTCTGCCCCTAAACCAGTGCAAGACCGACGATGATAAACAGGATTTAGAGAAATTACCAGTTCACTACCAGATGTTCAGGGATATTTGCAGCAAGAAGGCAGCTGTCCAGTTGCCACCTCACCAGCCATATGACTGTCCTATTGAGCTGCTCCCTGGATCTTCTATTCCATAAGGGTGCATCTTCAAACTCGGAGAACCAGAGTTAGTGTCCCTTTGGGAACATTTGGATGAAAGTCTAAATACGGACTTCATCTGGTCTTCTTGCTCTCCAATAGGAGCACCCATATTCTTTGTTAAAAAGAATTCCACTCTGCGACCATGCATCGATCACCAGGACCTAAACAATATTACCATTAAGAATCGCTATCCTCTTCCTTTAATCCCAGAACTGCTGGAGAGTCTTCGGGCAGCCATGGTCTTTACCAAACTGGACCTCAGAGGAGCATATAATCTGGTACAGATCCGTCCTGGAGAAGAGTCGAAACAGCCTTCAGAACAAGATATGGACATTTCAATATCGCTAGTGATGCTGTTCGGTCTCTTCAATGCTCCAGCTACCTTCCAGCACTTTATCAATGGTGTGTTTTGAGACCTGTTGGATCAATTCATAGTGGCATATCTTGACGACATCCTCATATTCTCTGACAACTTGGAGGAACATTGCGGACACGTTTGGGCGGTCTTGGAATGACTCTAAAAGAATAACCTCTACATCAAGTTAGAGAAATGTGAGTTTGAACAGACCCAAATATAATGTATTCCAGGAATTGTCTCTCCAGAGGGCTTAATTTTGGTTCCCAGCAAGATTAAAGCCACTCAGGATTTACCCATTCCAAGAAGTCTAATGGAAGTACAGTGCCTGATTATCTTTGAGAAGTCCTTGATAAATCTTCTGTAGAAATTCGCGAAACTAATCTCTTCCATCACCTCCCTCACACATTTTCTTGGTCCCCGGAGGCACAAGCTGCTTTTGAGAAACTAAAGAGTCTGTTTACGTCAACACCAGTACTGATCCACCCAAACCAGTGGATCAGTAAGAGGTGTGTTTCTTGCATGCTCTACATTACTCCTTGATATTATTTCAAATAGCCAGAATAAGCTGCGGACAATCAGTATACAATAAAATGGTTAGAACAAAATTGTATATTATTTTGAAAAACCCTGTACCTTTCCAACAGAGATTTATACATAATGCTACACGCCTTTGCTATCTTACTATAAGATCTCCTGTCATCACTTCCTCTGTTGGTCTTAAGCCATGTAACAAGGACAGCCGAACTGCACATGTGCTAACTTGCTGCACAACAGAAATATGCCTGAGCGAACTAATGGGGGAGACCTGCAGTAAAAATAAGGTATACTAACAAAGTGGGGGAATTTTGAGGGGATATAATTCCAGATCATTAATAAAACCCCTAAAAACTATAGTTCAATCACTAGATTTCAAATGGGATACAAGAGAGCCATGTTTAAGATCCTGGGAATGCCCCATTTAGGAAACTGATGCACATCCAATTACCTTATGTAAAATAATGGGTTCCCGTAAGGTAATAGACAAATTGTATATGTGTATATTGCTTTACTGAATAACTGTTATATCTATGAAGAGAAATGAACAATAATTCCTTAACACTTTGAGTGCCATGTCACCCAAAAGTGAGTGATAAAAAAAGGAGATTTAAAGGGCAGTGTTCTGAAAAGAAAATATACACAGCTAATAATTGGGGGTTAAAAACTTCCAGCGTTTTACGGACCCATTGTATAGTGGTCAAATTCAAACTGGGATATGCCCAAAATGCAAAACTTCAAAATCCGATGCCTCCCAAATCTACCAAACAGGTGGAGAGCAATAATAGATCAATTAACACCAGTTTGCAAAAAAGAGTGGCAATCCAGGAAAACCTCAGTGTTAAAAGAAAAAAAAATCATCCAGCACTCACAGGATAACTGCAAAGGGCTAAATGAAATGAAGAAAAACTTACTATTTATGGGAGGTCTCCCACATAGTGAATTTCAGCCTGAAATGGAGTCTTTATTCAAAAAGGGTACAAATAGGATATTTATTGTTCCAAGCAAAGGAAAATAAATGGCAATAAAGAAAAAATAAATTATAATCAAAGAAATATTGGTTGTAATAGGTTTCGTGGCTACTCAAGGCCACTGTCTCAAGCATACACATGCAATGGAAGACTGTACTTTTATAGCACGAGGACAAACAAATGAATTAGCAAAAGGGGATGTGTCAGCCTTGTAACAGGGAACGCCCCCCCTCAATAACAATCACAATGTACACATAAAAGGACATCTAAAACCTGGTTATTACAAAAGGGTATATATTTATTACACACACACACACACACACACACACACACACACACACACACACACACGATAGTTGCGTTTGCTGTAAAATTCACCATGCAATTACATCTCAGGCAGATATGCAAATTATTAGAGTTGTAGCGCGATTAGATGAACGGCCTTGGCCTATAAATAAGCTCTCAGAAGCTCCTTGTGTGCAGTGGACCTCTTTTCCCGTTTGTGTAGAACTTGTTGAAAACTAGACGCCTCTACGACAGTTGACTAGGATAGAATTTCTTACCAAAAATTCCTTTTTTCCGAGTCATCATGACGGCAGTACCTGGAGGTTGCCCTCTGACCTTGTAGGGACAGGAATCAAGAGACTTCAAAAGGCTCTTCCTGCCTCCCATTCTCCAGTGTCTGCCCAATTACTTACATAGACATGTCTCAATTTATCAGGAAAAAATTTATTATTTGCTCCAAGACAAAAAAAGACATAGTTGGTCCCGTAAACACAAATTAGAGGGGTACGTTACCCGGACATTAAAGGAAATATTATGCCATAATATCGCAATGCAAATTATATATAGAATTCTCTGGATGTACACACACACACACCTTTTTTTTTGGGGGGGGGGGGACTTGCAGTCATAATGACTCGGGAAAAAAGGAATTTTCGGTAAGAAATTCTATCCTTTTCCCCGGCATCATCATGACGGCAGTACCTGGAGTTATACCAAATCACTTTTAGGGGGGGGGGGGGGGGGGAACTATTGCCTGCAAGACCTTCCTACTGAACGACAGGTCCAAGGAGAGGTTGGTGTTTAGTCTATAATGTTTCGTAAATGTGTGCAGGCTAGACCACGTGGCCGCCCTGCATATCTGGTCTGGCGTAGCCATGGCCCTTTCTGCCCAAGAGCACGATACTGCTCTCATCGAATGGGCCTCAAGTCCTTCCGGAATCGGCCTGTTGCTGGAAGAGTAGGCCTGCTGGATTGCTGTTTTTATCCAGCGGCTAATGGACCTCTTAGAAGCTGCCCTTCCTCTGCCTGGCCCCTAAAATTGAATAAAGAGATGGTCAGTTTTTCTAAAGGAGGAGGTTTGTTCCAAATTACACAGGATGGCTCTTTTTACGTCCAGGCTGTGGTATTCACTATCGTTTTTGGGGTCCTGACAGAAGGATAATCTCCGGTTGTCTATGGAACTTTGAGGCTACCTTAGGTAAAAAGAAGGGGTCCATTTTTAGTCGGATTCTATCGTCCAGGACTAGTAAGTATGGTGTCTTGCATGAAAAGGCCTGGATCTCACTAACCAGCCTCGCCGTCATAACTGCGACTAAATATTGTTTTGAGGGTTAGCGTTTTAATCGGTTTGATCGATGGGCTCAAAGGGGGACCTACAGAGGCTTTTGAGTACCAAGTTTAAGTTCCATGGGGGTACTGTACTATGGGATACTGGTCTCATCCTCTCCGCTGCCTTCATGAATCTGCGGATTAACCCATGTTCGGCTAGCGGTTGGTCCAGAACGGCCGAAAGGGCTGAAATCTGGACTTTAAGGGTTCCTGGACTTAGGATTTTATCCAGGCCCTCCTGGAGGAAGTCCAAGATCTCCGCCACCGAGGTGTCGAGGTTGGAGACTTCCAACCCCCTCCAGGAAGAGAACCTCTTCCATATCTTGTTGTAAATAGCGGTAGTTACAGGTTTGCGGCACTGGCACAGAGTTACTACCCTAGCGGACAGACCTTGTCTTAGCAGCAGCTGTTCCTCAACATCCATGCTGTCAATTTCAGCCTCTGCATGTTGGGACACAGAACTGGGCCTTGCGATAGGAGATCCTCTCTGGCTAAGATGCGGATTGGATCCGCGATGGCCAGATTTAGGAGCAGGGGGAACCATGCCCACTTTTCCCAGTACGGGGCGACTAGTATGACGGTCGTACGGCTTTGCCGAATCTTCTGTAGGACCCTTGGGATAAGAGGAATGGGAGGGAAGGCATAGGCCAGACCGATGTCCCAGCTCTGAGAGAACGTGTCCATCCCCTCAGCCCTGTCCCTTGTATTGAGGGAAAAGTAATCAGGGCATTTTGCGTTTAGGCTGCTCGCAAAGAGGTCCACTTGCGGCCTGCCCCAGGTGTCTATGATGCGCTGGAACTCCTCCTGGTTCAGGGACCACTCCCCTGGGTCCAGGCGTCTTCGGCTGAGGTAATCAGCTGTTGCGTTCTGGGACCCCCTGAGGTGGACTGCTGTCAGGGACCGCACCGGAAAATCCGGGCTGTCAGTTTCAGGAGATGGTAGTTCCTGGTGCCTCCCTGGTGGTGAATAAGGAAGACTGCAGTCACGTTATCTGAGAAGACCTTGACGTGTTTGTCCCTTAGGGTGTCTTGTGACCTGTGCAATGCTTCCCAGATGGCCATAAGCTCCCCAAAATTTGAGATCTGGTTTCTAGTCCTTGGGCCCCATTCCCCCTGTAACAGGCGTTGTCCTATTTGTGCTCCCCAGCCAAGTTCGCTTGCATCGGTGACCACACTAATGAAGGGTTCCACCACCCACGGGGATTCTGCATTTAAATTATGCGCTGACTGCCACCAGTAAAGGGACCAAGTGACCGATAGTAACAGGGGCATCCGGGCGTCTAATGAGGTCGCTGCTCCATCCCAGTTGCCCACTCTGCAATGTTCTTGAATGCGCCTGGGCCCATGGTATGACCTGAATGCACGATGTCATGAGGCCCAGGAGTCTCATTCCGTCCCTTACCGATATCTGCCTCTTCCCCCTGTATTTATGGATTGCCTGCCTTAGGCTCTCCCTCCTAGGTGGCGACAAGGATAGCGTCTATGACTCCGAGTTTATCCGCACCCCAGGAATTTTTTTGCTGGACTTCTGGAAGTTTATGATCCACCCCAGCCTCTGGAATAGGGTGATGGCCCGAGCGGTATCTTCTTTCAAGGCTTTTGCCGAGGGTCCTATTAGTAGGAAGTTGTCCAAGTAGGGAACGATATTAACGCCTGATGCGTGAAGGTGCGCGACCATCTCCACCACGATCTTCGAGAAGACTCTGGGTGCCGTGGATATGCCGAATGGTAGGCACTGGAAGTAATACAGGCGGCTTTCTATCTCAACCGCAAACCGCAAATACTTATGGTGTTTCGGCAGGATCGGGACATGATAGTATGCATCCTTCAGGTCAATTGTGCACATATAGTCCCCCTTTTTTACTAGGGTTACTGCTGACCTGATAGCTTCCATTTTAAATTTTTTATAAATGATATGTCTGTTTAGGCCCTTCAGGTTGAGGATCATCCGGTGCGCACTGTTGGCTTTTTTAATGAGGAAGAGGGGAGAGTAGTACCCCAATCCCTGCTCTACCGTGGGGACCTGTACGATAGCCCCCATATGTAGCAGATTAGTGATCTCCTTTCTGAAGACATCCTGGAAGACGGGGGATTGCGTGGGGGTAACCGTGAAATTGTTTGGGGGCCGGACGAAGAACTCTATTCTGTACCCCTGGGATATCAACTGGAGAACCCACGGGTTATCCGTAATGTGCTGCCACTCCAGACCAAACTTTAGCAATCTACCCCCCACCTGGGCATGTCCCTGTAAGGACAGGAAGCACTGGAGAATGGGAGGCAGGAGGAGCCTTTTCAAGTCTCTTGCTTCCTGTCCCTACAAGGTCAGAGGGCAACCTCCAGGTACTGCCATCATGACGAGGCCAGGAAAAAAATATTTTCCAGTTAATAATTTGAGATGTGACGCATTACTGGAATGCGAGAAGCTGGATGGTCATATTTATGACTTGCTCGCCCCCTGAGCCATCCTGACCAGACTATTAGGTGTTGGGACCAGTGAACGCATGAGGCCATGCACACAAGGCAATTGGGCTCAGGACTCACTCGATAAACCACCATTAGAGAGGATCATCTGGCCGCTATATAACACAGGCTTTGCACATAACAGGCCTAATGCCTTAGCATAACTCAAAATCCATCATCTCATATCTATCCTGGATGCCAGTGTAATGGCAGTCTACCCTTGCCAGAATCATGGTTCTCCCAGGTAGCCGAAAGTTTAGAAACTTTAGAAGTGTGTTGGCTAACTAGGCAAAAAAAAAGCACTAGCTGTCTTTGACACCTGACACGCTAGCAACAGCCACGATCAGTGCCAATGCTGATAGCAGCTGGTAACCCTTTAAATGCAGCTGCTGATTATGACAGGAGGAGACAAGAGGGTCATCTGCCTGCTGTCCCCTTAATTGGACTACATAAACTGGTATCCTACTTGCCGGCTTAGGCCTAACAGAGATGGATGCGAATAAGGTAGGAACCATATTTCCCAGGTTCTAAACCACCTAGTATTAGTCTTAGGACTGCAAGCATGGTCACCTGGACGTTAGTGGATGGGCCAATGTACATTGACAAAAGTATAGAATAAGAACCTTGCAGTTTCTAGTGTGGCTAATATATGCATTAGAGTTATGCATTTTTCTAAAGAAAAAAAATTGAAAAAAAAATGTAATTATATATATATATATATATATATATATATATATATATATATATATATATATATATATATATATATATATATATATATATATATAAATTTTCTGCGCTGGTACCATGTGTTTCTACTTAGAAACCACAGGTTGCCTTGCAAAAAAAACGAGCCCACACAACACCATCGAAAGAAAGATTAAATGGTAAGGTCAAAATATGGCAATAAAATTTTACATTTTTTTCTTAAAGGGGTTGTCTCGCGCCAAAACGTTTTTTTTTTCCATAGGCCCCCCGTTCGGCGCAGGACAACCCCAAGGGATATGTTAAAAAAAAACAACAACAAAAAAAACATATTACTTACCCGAATCCCCGCTCTGCGACTTCTTCCTTCACCAAGATGGCCGCCGGGCTCTTCACCCACGATGCACCGCGGGTCCTTTCCCATGGTGCACCGTGGGCTCTGTGCTGTCCATTGCCGATTCCAGCCTCCTGATTGGCTGGAATTGGCACACGTGACAGGGCGGAGCTACGCGATGACGCGTAGAAGGGGGGCGGAGCCAGAACGCCGCTCGTGCCTGGACCGAGCAGAAGGGGAGAAGACCGCACAGCGCAAGCGCGTCTAAAAATGCAAGACGACATCAGAATTAGACGGATCCATGGCGACAGGGACGCTAGCAACGGAGCAGGTAAGTGAATAACTTCTGTATGGCTCATATTTAATGTACGATGTACATTACAAAGTGCATTAATATGGCCATACAGAAGTGTATAACCCCACTTGCTGCCGCGAGACAACCCCTTTAGGTAGTACAAAAAAAAACCTACATTTGTTATTGTAATCTTACCAACCCACAGAATAAAGTTGTCATGTTTGTCGCACTGTGTATGCTGTAAAAACAATATTTCAGCAAAGATAGCAAAATTGCATTTTTTTACCCTAAATTTTACACCACTTAGAAGTGTTTAACTTTTTTTTGTACATCATATGGTACACTAACTAGTACCATTGAAAATACAAACTCATCTCACAAAAAACTGGAAAAATAAAAATTATGATTTTTTTTTAAAGTAGGGCTCAGGGTAATGAGGTAAAACGGTCCATGGAAACAAAGGCAACTAAATAAAACTTTTTAAAAAATCATTTAAGCCCGGCCATATTTTTTTCATTTATTATACAAATTAGCACAAAGTTATCTATAGTGCGGAGAAAAATAATCTGTTGTCTATAACCATCCAAGGTCACTTAATATCTTCCAAACTGCAAGAGAAATAAAAAAGCTGAGCTCTGTGAAAATGGCTGTAACAAGGCAACCATTCCAATTGTAATTAACATCAAGGGTAATGAGTGTTCTCAGCAGTAGTTTGAGGAAGCAACTGCAATGGAGCAAGCAAGCTATACACAAGGTTTAGACCTGGGTGTACACAATTTGGCCCTATGGCAAACTGTAGGTGACCTATGTGCGCCTGATCAATAACATTAGGTTGTGCATTTGTACGTCTGAGGTGCTAATTTCCCACTAGCAATCACCCAAAAATCCCTTGAGGATGGGAAATGGTCTGCAGAGAGATACTTACCCAGTTCCATTCCGGGTCTAGTGGTGCTGACGGCACCTCCACTTCTGACAGTGGGCCACGTAACACTGATCTTTCTCTCCGTCTCAGAGCTGGCTGACTTGACCCATTTCAATAACTAAGGCTGCTTTCACATCGGCGTCTGGGGTGGTTTTCACGTTCAGTTATGGGAG